>NC_059363.1:46873281-47090781 GCF_019703515.2 Myxocyprinus asiaticus | reverse complement strand
CTTATTTAAATGGTGAAATTCATGATGTGGGCCTATAACATGTAATTTGACAGTTCCTGAAACACCTGGAATCACGAAATTAATTATTATAAGCATTTTAATTTATTGACACTCCGTTTTTTTTTTTTTTTTTTTTGTTTTTTGTTTTTTCTAGTATTATTCACAAAATTATAGACATTTTGAGAACGCAACAAATCGCTTGAAAAACTGACGCAAAGGGAAAATTAGTCTAATCGAAATAATCATGAATACAATTTCGACCAAAAACTTCCGACGGTCCAAAGAGCCATATTTCATTTTCCCTTGATCAAAATTAGCTGTATCTGTGACAACTACTCCAATGACAAAACTCAAGTCTTATTGTCAGAGTGAGTTTTACAGTAAAAGGGTTTAAATGGATTCGGGCTTTTTTTTTTTTTTTTTTTTTTTTTTTTATCATTAGAATAATCCCAACAGATGCTCGAGCCTCAAATCTGCTTTAACTCTTAACAGGTTTGAGCTGCTGTTGTATCTCCACTCTTAAACACATGAATACACATGAAGAACGCTCCATATGAATTAGACGACGCGTTAACTTTCTCTCAACATTTAAACAAGTCGATTTTAAATGCAAAAATAAATAAATAAAATAAAATACTGAGTGTTCATTGCGTTCAGTATTATGGCGCATCGGGCCTGTAAAACCACGACAAATCAATACGAGACAATTAAACACATTAACGTCATCATCATCCTCCTCCTCCTGCCAAACTATGAGGAAGCACATTATGAACTGACTGCCCGATACTTTCAACCCAGCCGTGTACATATATAGGCTCACACAGCGATATATATTATATAACGCTTTTCACATATTTCCGACAATATTTGTGGTTAAATCAGTCATGAACAATACGCGATTATTATCCACAATGGAGCAACAGCCCAAAGGACACACATCTACTGAAATACAAACACCCAGTGCTGAATGAGAGATGAACATATGTACACACTAAACTTTCAGCACAGTCGATCGACGACAACAACACATCTAGATTTTCCGCCATTTGCACATTCACTTATATTCGCATATTTTAGGCTGTTATTCGGCATTACAGCAGAGCAGAGAGAAATGAACACATCCGGTTACTTACATGATCGGCTAAATTGGTTGAAGATCCCGAGAGCTCCTCGTGGTCTGATTTTGAGCTGCCGTCCCGTTCATCAATCACTAAATCTATGGGCATTTTTCCTTTCAAACAACTGATGTACCGATGGCAGAAATTGTCGCAGAGTTCGTGCACCTTGAACAGAGGAGAGAAAAGTCTTTCAACAGCCGCTCCGATAATAACCACAATTAAAAGACATTATGAGACAAGGAAACAATAGAGATATTGTTGCGAGGCTTGTCATTATTAACGGCTAAATAAACGATAAAAAGCGCAATAATATCTTAAGAAAAGAACTAGAGCAAATCCGCGAAAATAGCAACTGTTTTCATTTTTGTAAGAATATTAAAGGTTATATTTAGAAGACTGTGAAAAGTAACATTTCTTTCCGTATTTTCAGAATCCGTGGATTACAAAAATGTGCATGTGTAATTAATCATGAATTGAATTCATATAATATTGTCAAACAACGTCATCTGATTTTGTATAGCACAAAGCCTGAATTCTTGATGCAAAATTAGCCAAAATAAATCAGCATTTTATTTCACAGATTGATAATGATTATTAAGTTATTTCAAAAGGGAAATCAATGCGAAGCAATAAAAGATTACCTTTTCTAACTCCAAAAGATGAAACCGTAATACTTGTATGGCTTGAATCATCTGTGAAGAGTAATAGACGTCTTGTAGGTTTAATATTATTTGCATAGTATTTGATGTGAACACAACCCCCACCCCAAAAAAAAATAAAATAAAAAAATCAAACAATATGAAATAATTAATGTATTAACAATAATTCGAGTTAGAAATAAAAAGCAATTATTTTTCCAAAGATTTTCCACAAAATAAATAAATAAAATAAAATAAAAATGCGTGTGGAATTGTTGGCCGGAGTAAAGTGTTAAGGGGGTTGATGGTGATAACAGCCCTAATGAGTGACTTATTTCACACTAATACTCTCGACTCGAGCGTCTCTCTTGTTCACTTCAAACAATCCTGTCACACACCAACTCCCCTCATATTTACTTTCACCATCTCCAAATCGCATGCAAAAATCAAATCAAATAAAAGTCAATAAAATAAATGAGTGACCCTCAGGGAACTGAATTGCACGGATATTCTGGAGACAGTAAGTGCTGATGTTTGATCTTACCAAATTATCCAACTCTGGATTTGAAGAAAATAAAGGTTTTTCTGCACGGACCTAAAAACATACCAGAATCAGGGTTATTAGCAATCGATTATGCGCGAGGATAAATGCATCTTGAACAATTCAATCGTTAGCTTTTAATTAAAATAAAATAAAACATACAATCTGTAATCGCCACTAATCTAAAGTACAATGTCGTGTAATTTATCCCCGTGTAACATCCATGTCCAGACATGTAAATGGGTCTTTAAATGAAAATGACGTTTTGTTTCTTTGCTTTAAATACACATAGGGGTTCTGCTTTAGATGAGAGATGTGTGTGACCTGTTTGGCGAAGACAGCGATGTCCTCGTTGAAGGAGTCAGAGGAGCACACATCTCCTCCCGCCACCCCGGGCTCACGGGGGGTACATGTGGCCAACTCACACTTCTCAAACACCAGAGCCAGCAGAGGAAACAGAGGATGACTGCAGAAACAATAAGCGACGGACCTTTCAGACCGATCCGTTCACATGTATCTGATGAATTCACAAATCAAATGAGGAATGGCAGTCTGCGCGGCGAGAAATACTAAAGCTAAAGCAGTTTTACTAAAGTAGTACACATCTCGAAATATGCCAAAATGACAGTTCAGTCGTTTTATTTATAGGCTACGTGTGAACTGTATTTTACATTGGCGTCGCAATCACATGGGGTTTCGAAACTTTGTTTTGAACGGCAGTGATTTTTATCTTACATGAAATTAGAGTAGCGTGCCACATCTTAAAAAAAGTATCGTAAGTTACATATAAATGATAGCGGCAGGTTAAAGATTACGTGCATCTTTGCCATGGAAACAGAAATAAGGTTGAAAACAATTGCATAACCAAGTGTGAACGCTAACCTAAACTTATTTGCCAAGTTTTACGAAGCTGTGTAAAAACTATTAAGTGAAAGAGAAACCGACTACAGGAGCTCGCGGACCCGATATTATGATCGAACTCACCCGTAAATTTGATCTTTATCCCTCTTTAACACGTCGTTGACAGCTGAGCCCATGCTGGTGGGCATGACATTGGGATGGGGGGCATGTGTGCCGTAATGCTGGCTGGCGTGGAGCGGCGGTCCGTGATTCAGATGATGGACCTGCGGGAGCGGCCGAGGCGCGTGAGGATCCCCGTACATACCGACCCCGTCCATGCCGCCGTAATGAGCCAGCTCATCGTACTGCAAGAGAAGCAGAAAGTCAAGAAGAGCACAAAAGACAACGCTTTAGAGAAAGAATGAAAGTGAGGGGAAATGAGACAGATTCAAAAAGGCAATCCCGTTAAAAAGCGGTCCAGCGCGAAACTAAAGTTTCATGATATGTAATTACCAAAAACATCGTAAACTTCTGCTTCCCCGACGCGAGGAGAAAAAGCGTCCCTTTAAACCTGCTGTCGGACGCGGAGCTCTGGCGGATATTCCCAGTAAAGTGTCACACTGAAGTAGTTTTGCGTGTGCAGCAGCGACAGTCGAGGCCTGTGATAGTGTATTAGTGGAGGTGAGTGTTGGAGATTTTACACCTACCCTTTGCGCCATCAGCCTGCGCTCCAATAAACCTCTGGATCTGTGTCGTCGATTTAATTTCCCAGTCCGCTCACAAACTCATGCGCTGCTCAGATTCCTTTTTCGAGCCTCTTGCTGAATTCTCCTATTCTCCAGTACGGCTGAGAACGAGCGCGGGCATCAGGAAGAGTTTTGCAATTATTTTTCTTTTCCTCTTTGCCACCAAAAAAAAAAAAAAAAAAAAAAAAAAAGAAAGAAAAAAAAAGAAAAGAAAAAAAAAACGGGGGAAAAAAAGTCAAGCTTCACCAAACTGAAGGTTACATCAACAACATGCATGTAACCAAACTGTCGCTTCTCGTGGCTTTTTGCCACTCCAGCTGTCAATCAAAGCCAGAGGTTGTCAAGGTAATGAATGAATGATGGTTGTGATGATGTTCAAGAGAGGATGAATCTTTTTAGCCCCGTTTTCATCCAACAACTCCCTGTCTCCTTTATGCCTCCGGTCCGCTTTCTTGTTTTATTACTAGTGTAAAAAGGAAAAGAGTTTTAAAATGCGGCGGAGATGTCTCGCGCGCGCGCTCTGAGATGAGTGAGTGTCAGTGAGTGTTGGCAGGTCGGCCGCTCGCGCGCTTATAGAACACAGTGAGTTGAGCTGCGCGCATCGGCGGGAGAATGAAATGACGGAAGCCGGAAGTGGCGCTGAGCACAGCCAGTCGTGCACGAGCTCCACGCCAAACCCTGACGCGTGAGGCGAGCGTCCACTGCGCGAGGGGGGGAGATGCGCTCACACGCACAGAGAAAATATTCAAGACGCAGATATCCCAACTTTAAAGATTTAGAGTGGCACATTAGAACAGTGGTGTCTGGTGTGGTTATTAGAACTAATAATGGACAAAGAAAAACATGATTTAATTCACAGCCCTTTTTCTTTATCTTGTGTGAGAAAATAGATGCTTATAAATAGGAATAGTGCAAAAACGCTTATTTAGGTGAGTGAAACGTTTCCACACTGGAACAAAAAAAGCCTTCTGTTCTGTCTTCAGTCCAATCGCATTTTAAGACAGAAATGTGAGCCGTGCATCGCACCAGTCAGTTATCAAAGCGCCCCAAGATCATCAATCATGAGGAAGGCCTGAAGTTTCAGAGGAGGAGCAATGATATTGATTGTGCTACAGATGGCCCCTAATACCACAAACAGACCCTTAAAACACTGCTCCTCATCAATGATCATATGTACAGCGCTGCACATGTGACATCATAGCCTTATCGATTGCTTTTACATAAATGGCTACATTAAGAGCTCGGTGACTTGTTTTGTTGTTGAAATTAAGAATTGGCGGGTTAGTGGCGCTAAACTCCTGGAGGATTGCGCGGACCTCAACAAAACGAGGTCAATGAACTGGCCCGCAGACACCCGAACCGTTGGCTTGTGTTCTAATGAAATATACGCAATTAAAAGGGATTTCATAAATGCAACAACTGCTCTGTTTATGACAGAGGGGAGGGAAGAGCATGAGGAGAAAGTGGAAGTGAAGGGTTCACTGTGCACGAGCGACTGCAGCGGACACAGAGCGCGTGTTGTCCTGAGGAAGAGCGAGCGCGGGTGACGATGAGGAGCGATAGAAACGCGTGATCAGATGAATACGGTAAGTGCATCCTTACAGAGCGTCAGTCCGGCGGAGAACGACTAAAAATATGCAAAAGTGCGAGGAATACTGTTAGATCAATCACAGCGTGCAACTGCAAATAAAAGCCTAATAATAATAATAATAATAATAATAATAATAATAACAATAATAACACATATTTAATTTAATTCCGAACGAGAGCGGCATGAGCTAATGAATGAGAACGCAATAGAGCGTTTCACCTGTGTACACTATCGATAAAATCAGAGCTACCATAATGATGCCCTCAAGAACAATGCGTGTTAATTGTTTCTTATAGCATCACTTTTTCAGTTGCGACTTGAATAAAAAAAAATGGCCATTGTGACGCATTAGGGTGCGGCGCGCATTAGTTTACTTTTCACTTTGAGAATCAGTTCATCCGTGTGCATCAAATTAATAATCACGTGTGTGAAATAAACCTGTGCTCGTTTTTAGGACATAATAACGGCTTGTACAGTCATTTAAAACAAACTTTACTAAAAAACAGCACTTTCTGTATATAAAAAATGTTTTTAAATATGTAAACACCACATTTTCGTCCACCTTAATGCCCAGTTTAATTGATTAAACTAATGCGTGGATGAGACTTTAAACAGCTTCAATCAGTGTTGTGAACGGGGATCGTGTCTACAGCAGAAGACGACATTAACGGGCGGTTACATTTCATCTGCCGGTGTCAAATTGAGGTCATTTTAGGGTTAAAGCTCTCGGTTTCTCTGTCCAGCTGCGGCTGTGAATCCATTTCAATAACACTACTACACAATCTTTTACAATTCTACACGTTTTACATTCTGAAAAAAAAAAAAAGCAACATAAAAATATAGGCTATTTTGTAAAAGATGTAAAAAAAATTATAAAATAAATAAATAAAAAGAATAATGACAGAGTCACTCAGATGCACAATTTATTTTTGTGTAAACTGCACATTCTCAAATTCGTCCTGAAAGCTCACATGTACTTCACAGCTTTATCCTGACGAGTAGACGAATAGTTTATCTAAATCTAATGTTAGGGTCTACAGGCCGTTCTGGATGTCTGGATTCGTGTTCTAATGTTTCGTTATAAAAATGGATTATTATAATGCTAAAGATAAAGTCACACCAGATCAACAGGTCAGTGTGCGAGGATTAAGGTTTACTTTAAATACAAATGCGACCAACAACAGCGGATATGTTGTAATGTTCACCCTCCAGTTTGATCCGTTGTATTTTTGTAGTATATTATCCAGATTAATTTTCTGTATTTGCATGTGTGGGGGTTTTCCCAGAGGTCTTGTTCTAAAGTGAATGTTTTTTGTCAGGATAATTATTTCTAATCTTTATTACTCTGTTTAAAGATCTTGTCATTTGTATCTCAGCAGGAAAACTGTGAAAGTCAAATGTTTGTAAAAGTTTCGTGAGTAACTGTAAATTCTTCTGCGTGAAAAGCGTATTTTCCCTCATGGGTGCTGAGTGCCATTATTCTCGTGTGTGTGTGTGTGTGTGTGTGTGTGTGTGTGTGTGTGTGTATGTGTGTGTGTGAGTGTGAGTGTGTGTGTTTGTGTGTGTGTGAGTGTGAGTGTGTGTGTGTGATTGTGTGTGTGTGTGTGTGTGTGTGTGTGTGTGTGTGTGTGTGTTCTCAATGAGAGTATGCGGCTCTTTAGCGCCACCTGCCGGATCAAAGAGCCATCATTCATTGGAAGTTCTGAAGTTAAATTAAAATAAATAAACACTGCTATCGGGGTAAAAAATGATTAAAAAAATTATATTTGAAACAACAAAACATTTCCCGGGGGACAGTTTAAAAGCGTGAAATAAACGGATTACCAAAAGTATTGTTGCCCAGAGCAAAACCTACCCGTTTAATCATTTCTGTTTGTTAGTTTTTATTCGTTTATCTTTTATAAATCATAACGTGTAAAACATCTGTCTCTCTTGAATGGCTCTCACACACTACGTTCTATAATAAGCGAACTTTGATTATAGAATTATCTTATAGATTACTGTTCTAGTCCTGCACCTATAGATTTAATGTAAGACGGAAAATATTTTTTTAATCACCAAAAGATCAAGAAAGAGCGAATATAATCATCAGTATTAAAATTTACAATCCACTGCAAAAATGTACGAACCCCAAGCTTTATAATAATAATAATAATAATAATAATAATAATAATAATAATAATAATAATTATTATTATTATTATTATTATTACTATTATTATTATTATTATTATTATTATTACTACTACTACCTTGTCCTCTTCGTCATAGTTTGGGAATGCGAATATTATAAAAATAAATTCAAAACCGCATTTTCTGCAGTTATCAAATTAAATAAACGGAAGAGATAAAAAATCAAAAATCAAAAAACACAATATGCCTATATAAAGAAATAATGCATAATCTTCATGCTACGAATATTCGCTGAATATTTGTAAACGAACATGTGGACATTGATTGTAATCGATCACTGTTCGTGTTTCCTATATTAATGTTCAGAATAATAAATCATCCCAGCGATCTGCTCTTCTAAAGTATGCATTTACTTTGATTTTAAATTATGGATCTATCTGGCAATACATGCCAAAATATGTCTGTGTCCACGATAAGAATATTAAAGAGAAATGCACAGTACTTCGCGATATTGGTGGGCTTGAGCAATTAATAATGTGTGATTTTCTGGTGTCTGTGTTTTCTCGTGTGTGAGTTAAGAGGCTCAATGCTCTGATAGCTCTACATCTCATCTACACCAATGTCCGATCAACTTGCATTTCCTGAGTGAAAAATATTTGTGCTCATATAATATCTAATTTAATATCATTCGAATATATGTGGATCTGTTTCTCCTCGAGCAGGGGATTCATCATGTCACTCTTTCTAGTTCATCCAAGAGTTTTTTCTCTCTCTCTCGTTTTAGAAGAAATGTTATTAATTGTGTTTTTGAAGAAATATGTGAACTGGTGCAAGCGGTTAAAGTTTTGCGTTTGGGTGCTCACTTAAACGCGCGCGACTTGTGAGTTTTCACGCACGAGTGTCAAAAACACTAATGAAACACGAGCCACGCCCACTGACGTAACTAACAACTCATTAGCGCTAATCCAAAATAGAGGACATCACTACTGTAAATCATTATACCAAGTGTTCCTACACAAAGATGTAAAAACTTGCTCTTTAAATGCAACTTCGGATGTCTGACTCCCATATTTAAACAAATGGAGAAACAGTTTTGCATTTACTCTATTCAAGGCTTAAAATCCACATTCATGTGTTCAAATAAATGCCTTTGCCATCTTTGTTGTTGTTTTGTATTTCTTACATCTTCCCGTTTGACTGTATCTCTTGCTTCTGGAAGAGTTTACATGATCAAGCAGGGGATGCGGGTAATTACCACACATTGTCAAACAGGGCGACCACTGATTCAAATGCAGAGTGAAGAATCAAAGAGAAGTGTTCCCTTTGCAGGCGACTGCAGATCTACATGAGAGCCGGTGGTGAGGCACACACATAAACTCTCAGATTTGACCATTTGTGAAAGAATTCTTGCTAACACTTTACATTAATGTTTATAAAGGGTTCATTAATTACTAATAACTCATTCACAAAAGCATTATATATCATTTATATGCCCTTATAGCAACATGCATAAAATGGTGACTTTTTCAACACTTGCCAAATAGTGAGTATTTTAACTTCCATGTAATAAATGCTTAATAAATACACTTATTCATATTTCTTTTAATAAAAACATAAAATGTCCCAAATTCATGATGTACATCACAGTGAACAAAAATAGATTATTATAGTGAGAATAAAAGGATGGATTGTCATTTTGCTACGGTCCACTTTGTGTTTATATTCTTGATTGTAATGTCTTGACTCACTTGTGTTGTCACTTTTTTATCACGATGATGTCAAAAGAATGGTTTTATCTAGTCCTGATTACCTAAAGTCCGCTGCACAATGCTCATTTTCATGCTCATTCACAGCAGATATCATATAATAAAGCCTGATGACCATTAAATCATACTGAACCTTATATACATGCAGCATGAATAAATGCTTCAAACATGTCCACTTTAAAATAAAGTTTACATTTTCATAGGTTATAAATATTGGAGAAGTGTTAATAAGCATCATAATGTTTGGTAAAAAGTCAGCCTTTTTATGCATGTTCTTATAAATGCATATCAATGATTTAGAAAGCATTTGTAAATAAATTATTAGTCATTAATGAACCCCTTTAGAATCGGTTGACAAAGGGAACTTTAAAGTGTTACTCAATTTGTGGTATAGCGATTTGCAGACATGTCACTGTTTTAGATGTAAATGGTATTTTCATTGTATTTAGAGTCTGGATAATAAACAGAAGATTATTTTAATACTAATTATCACAATAATTAGATTGATTATAACATTATAATGAATTATATAAATGAACATCTGAAGAAATGATGAACTTGATGCATTTTATCTAGCAACAGCTGCAGATTTTGTAAGACAGTAATGTATTCTGCTGGAAATACATGCATGTAACATTTATAGAATTCCTTTCCCCTCTGAATTCTGATATTTCATTATAAAGAAATGGTGAAGGAATAAAAACGAAATTGTGTAATGTCCTCATTGGGGTGCAAAATGGTTGAAAGTTAAATCCAGTCTGGAGGGACATTGGAGAGTTTAACATTATAAACATGCCTCTCCGCTTCAGCTCCGAGGGATACTTTACATGTAAATATACACGCAGGGAAAGAGCAGCCCATGAATTATTGACAGTTGTAAAAATTGTGCACTGCCTCAGTGCTTAACGTGTTTAAGCTTGAGAATGGACAGTGTGATGGAGAATCATCCAGATGAAAAGAAAATTAGGGGAGGAAGAAATAATGGTTATTTCTAACTGCAGACACACACATACAGTAGGTATAGGAATCTATATTGACTTGCACTTGACAAAAGTCACACATCAAAAGTGTCAAAGTTTCCTGCAGAAGTGAGTTTGGGGGGATTTCTGACTCTGTTCCATTCTGGCCTGTAGCTGAACACTTGACAGACTGTCAGCGGCTGATGAGACACGAGTGCAAAGCCAGCAGTGCATTTCTGTGCTTCTTCACAATCACACAGGTAAGATTCACAACACAACTGCAGTTAATGGGACACAACAGTGCAGATTTGACATTATTGTGTGTGTGCGAACATACCAAACACACCTAAATGTGCTGGATAAATATTAGCCAAAATGCAGCTTTTGTGACAAATACATTTAGTGCTCATGGACACTGTGGATATGCTGCGGTGGCCTTATATATATATATATATATATATATATATATATATAACAGTTAATAATAACAATAGCACAACGCCAGAGCATAGATGTAAATGCAGAATGGAGATTTTTATAATGCAATTAAATGAGGTTAGTTAGTTCATTAGTTAAGTGCTTCCAGAAGCTGTTTTTTTTTTTTTTTTTTTCATTTTTTTGAAGATTGCAATGGATTCTGTTGCTTGATGAAGGCTGAAAGTTCCTTCCACCCCTGAGAGTAATTGTGCATTGGTAATATTTTGTTTTAACAAACTTCATCAGGACTACAGGCTAAATGTTGAATCATTGTGAACAGCTTCATGTTAAAATCATGAAAATCTCTGTGTTGCACATAAACACTTAAATTAAAGTATATATCTGTATACTCTGACCTGACCTTTGGAAATGAAGAAATGCACTGACTCCCTATTCCCCATCCTATAAATCAGTAAATGTGCATTACTCTACTGTAATTGTGCAAGTAAACTAAAAGTCTATTAGCAATTTAACAGCACACACACACAATTCAGCAGTGGTCTTGATGTCTCCGAGGACTTTTAATATGCATGAGCAACATCAAAGCGGCATCCTCTCCTGGCACTCTTCATATGATCAGGCTGATTATCACATACTGTATATGCAAATATCTTTCAGAGATGTGTTGCATTGTGTTTGCAGAACAGCCATGGCATATCCTAATAATTCTGTTTTTATATTTTTGTGATATTATCTTGTGCCCCCTACTATCAGATTTGAATGTTTCAGTTTGCTGTTCAGATGTCAGTCTTCAGTACAGCACCATGAAGACAAATGAATGTTGATATTTTCCTCTGAATGTATATCCTGAAACATATTCAACAATAATATATTAATGTGATTAGTCTTTCCGAATTCACCTGTCTTTTGTTTGTGACAAAAATTCACAGAAGAGATCTGAAAGATAAATAAATAAAAGTTGTGATGATGCCCACAAAGTATTTGTCTGTTTATTCGCTAGTCGATTCTTTCTTTATGCTGTGCTTCCATTATTTCCATTAATTTATGGGTCCTTTTAAAGACAATTAAAAAAGCTTTTCACAATGAGAGTAGTTACAGTGTGCGCTGTTGTAAAGCATTAAGGTAGACACGTTATAACAACAGCATACAAAGTGTGAATTAAACTCTAAGAGGAGAACATGTTGTATTTTCAGCCTAATTCTGGTGCCAGAACTCTGCAGATTATTTACTATCCAAATGTGTCTCTCAATAATTTCTCACATCTCATACAGATTCCAATTTTAATAGTTTATTATGAACATTACATGTATAATGGCTTTTCTGGTTTTTTTTTTACTTTTTTATTTTGGATGAAAGTGTTTTAATGTTAGACGATTTGCCTAATTTACCACTAACATTTTAAACATTTACATTATCACATATGAGTTTTGTATTTTATTATTTATTTATTTTTTTAATTTAACATGAAACAGTTTCATCTGTTGTTTTGTGTTTTGTCATATGGCCAAATACAACTGAGGTCTGTGTTAATGAATGTAGTTATCTGTAGGTCTGATCTGTTTTAAAATATACCTTAATTCTTAATCAAATAATTTATTCCATCATACATGTGTTCATACAGTGTCTGTTGTCTGCGACATGCTTTACTAAGACAATGTCATTGTCAGAGTGTGTCCAGAGGACTCTATGGCATTAAAGATCATAATATATTCTGTATATGATAATGTATATAATAATGTACGTATATTCTTCATGCATCTCCCGACTCCATCTCCAGAAAGAACTGCAGGAGTCTTGAGGAACAAACCGAATCCGCTGAACTTCATCTCTCAAACATTATGTGACCTTGTGGAGATAATCATATTCTGTAGAGGAAGCACACAGTTATATATATATATATACACACATACACACACACACACACACACTACCGGTCAAAAGTTTTGAAACACTTGACTGAAATTGTTTCTCATGATCTTAAAAATCTTTTGATCTGAAGGCGTATGCTTAAAAATTAGTATGTTTGAAATGAGTTTTGTAGACAAAAAGATAATTGTGCCACCATAATTAATTTATTTCATTATAAAACTAAAATTTAATTAAAAAAAAAAAGTTGTTGAAATGGATGACTTGGATCAAATAATAAAGAAAAGCAGCCAATAAGTGCCCAACATAGATGGGAACTCCTTCAATACTGTTTAAAAAGCATCCCAGGGTGATACCTCAAGAAGTTGGTTGAGAAAATGTCAAGAGTTCATGTCTGCAAATTCTAGACAAAGGGTGACTACTTTGAAGATGCTAAAATATAACACAGTTTTGATTTATTTTGGATTTTGTTTAGTCACAACATAATTCCCATAGTTCCATTTATGTTATTCCATAGTTGTGCTGACTTTACTATTATTCTAAAATGTGAAAAAAAAAAAAAAAAATATTACAATAAAGAATGAGTTTCTTTCTTTTGACCGGTAGTGTGTATATATATATATATATATATATATATATATATATATATATATATATATATATATATATATATATATATAACCACTCTGTACAATTGTGATGAGAAGAATGCTATTCTGAGATGCATGTTGGCACTGTTTCGGCGGCATGAGGGGAACCTACACAATATTAGGCAGCTGGTTTTAATGTTGTGGCTGATTGGTGTATATATATATATACACTACCGGTCAAAAGAAAGAAACTCATTATTATAATATTTATTTTTTTTTCACATTTTAGAAAAAAAAAATATATATACACACACACACACACACACACACACACACACACACACACACACAGGCGGCCAAAAGTTTGGAATAATGTACAGATTTTGCTGTTTTGGAAGGAAATTGGTACTTTAATTCACCAAAGTGTCATTCAAATGATCACAAAGTATAATCAGGACATTACTGATATAAAAAACAGCACCATCACTATTTGAAAAAAGTCATTTTTGATCAAATCTAGACAGGCCCCATTTCCAGCAGCCATCACTCCAACACCTTATCCTTGAGTAATCATGCTAAATTGATCATTTGGTACTAGAAAATCACTTGCCATTATATCAAACACAGATGAAAGCTATTTGGTTCGTTAAATGAAGCTTAACATTGTCTTTGTGTTTGTTTTGAGTTGCCACAGTATGCAATAGACTGGCATGTCTTAAGGTCAATATTAGGTCAAAAATGGCAAAAAAGAAACAGCTTTCTCTAGAAGCTCATCAGTCAATCATTGTTTGAGGAATGAAGGCTATACAATGCTTGAAATTGCCAAAAAACTGAAGATTTCATACAAAGGTGTACACTACAGTCTTCAAAGACAAAAGGACAACTGGCTCTAACAAGGACAGAGGACAGTTGTACAACTAAACAAGAGGATAAGTACATCAGAGTCTTTAGTTTGAGAGATAGACACCTCACATGTCCTCAGCTGACAGCTTCATTGAATTCTACCCGCTCAACACCAGTTTCATGTACAACAGTAAAGAGAAGACTCAGGGGTGCAGGCCTTATGGGAAGAATCGTAAAGAAAAAGACACTTTTGAAACAGAAAAACAAAAAGAAAAGGTTCGAGTGGGCAAAGAAACACAGACATTGGACAACAGATAATTGGAAAAGAGTATTATGGATCTTAACCCCATTGAGCTTTTGTGGGATCAGCTAGACTGTAAGGTGTGTGAGAAGTGCCCGACAAGACAGTCACATCTATGGCAAGTGCTACAGGAAGCGTGGGGTGAAATGTCACCTGAGTATCTGGACAAACTGACAGCTAGAATAACAAGAATCTGCAAAGCTGTCATTGCTGCACGTGGAGGATTTTTTGATGAGAACTCTTTGAAGTAGTTTAAGAAGTTCTGAACATTGTTTTCAAATTGTAATAGTCATTTTTCACATTATGAATGTCCTGACTATACATTGTGATCAGTTGAATGCCACTTTGGTGAATAAAAGTACCAATTTCTTTCCATAAGAGCAAAATCTGTACATTATTCCAAACTTTTGGCCGCCAGTGTATATATTCATTATTCTAAGTGATGATTCTGGTTAAGTTTTATTTTAATTTCTGGGATGAGCCATCAATATACTGTATAATAAATAAAAGTATTGCTACCACCAAGAATAGCACTTTTGAATACCAGAATTAACAAATCATAAGTGTTTGTGAAAACTCTTGAGAGTATGTCAGTTAGGTAAACTTACAGATATGTCTTACCGAAAATAAACCAAAACTCCAGATCACTAGTACTGTTTAGTATATGACCGCCATACAACTCAGCATGTACAAGAAATAAATATGTTATTATATGTTTGCAATCATCAAACAATGTCTACTGTCTCCAGTACATGCTTTTAAATCTATATGACTGTATGTGTGTGTGTTTGTGTGTGTGTGTCATCACTGTTGACTGTCCAGCAGAAATTATGGCATTGTGAAGAACCCACAGCCTTCATCCTTTTGTTCCGTAATTCAGTCAGAACTAAGCCACGTCTCTTCACTGAATCTTGTATTCTCCTTTAATAGTCACTGGTAGTTAATTATTAAAGGTATGTATTTGAATTATAAATATACTAGTTATACAGAAGTAGGCAAAGCAGGCGTATGGCCTCAGGCTAAACTCCTCCATTAGCCATTATTTTCCAGCCTCCTGCCTCCTAGTTTTATGTCATCTCCAAAAACAGCCAGGCATTCCTTTGTACTTCTCAGCCCCTCCCCAATATGACCACGAGAATCCTCCTCTCGATATGTAGAGATGCTGCTCTTGAACTGGATGTCATACCTGTCTTACATTTAATGAAGCACTTTTTCAGTGTGTCCCAGAATTCCAGACACTCTCTGAGAAAGCCGAACAGCCTCTCATGTGTCAGCAGCCATCCGCAGTAATGCACATTACTGTACATCATTAGCCTTGTCAGGAACGACGCCGCTCACAGGCGATGTACGGTCCTGCAGACGCACGAAAAGATAAACAAAGAACTTTTGCAGTCTTTTCTTCTCTCTCTCTCTCTCTCTGGTTCGACTGCTTCTGTTTCGACCATCTTCTCCTGTGAATTTATGAATAAAAACAACGTGCCCAGAATAAGAAGATGCCACTGCAGTAACTGTCAAAAACCAAGATGAATTAATAAATTTAGGTGCCTTCTGCTGCTTTGCTGAAGAAAACTTTCTTCGTTCCCAAGCTAGATTTTTTTGCATTAGTTTTTCAATAGAGTAATTTTAATATATTTAATACATTATAACATAAACACAGAGACAGTAATAGGATGCCATCTTTAGGGTGGGCAATTTGTTGTCTCTTTATCGAACCATTTTGCCATCCGGGATCCTCCTTGATTACTTCACATCAGAAGTTTCTGAGGGGGCAGAAAGAAAATCTTGCCGCCCCTTGACCCCCCCCACCCCCCCCTTAGACCCGGCAATGGAAATATATATATTTTTACACAAAATCTAGAGTTGCCGTAAACTTGCCGCAAATTTGCCACTCATTATTTTCACATGCAAATGAGCTTGCAATTCGGCACAAATGTTTGCCAGAAGTTTGCAACTCTTCACCGGTTGTGGTGAACCTGCAGCATACCTTTGGTGACAATAGACAATTTGCCGCAAAGCTCATTAATCGTGACTCCACTAATGATAATATGAAATGGAGCTCATTTAAATATATTTTCCTCCTATATTTGCAAGTTATTTCTCCTTTTCTGTCCATTTGCTCTGTTCCTCTTTTTTAAAGGTTTCGTAGAATGATTGATAATGTATGAAGGAAAAGCTCAGTGGTTGTGTTTGTAACCTCAATGAGAGCATTAATCTAGTTTATGTCCTTTAATGTAATAAAAGAGACAGTGAATAAGTCATTAATGTGCAGGTCACTGTATAACAATCCCTGATTGAAGTGTAAAATGTCTTTTGCTGGGCTATTGGGCTGAAAGAAAAATATCACACAGAGATTTTTATCATCAGAGCTGATGGAATCGGCAGAGTTTTGTGCACTGATTTAGTAAATTATAAGATAATTGTAATTTTTTTGAGAACCATTGCTTGATGTGTGACATTGAGAGAGAGATCCTCTACTGAGTAATTGTAAAAATCTAAATCAGAAATATCTATCAGAGCATTATAGAGCAGATTGAGTTGTAGTCCAATTCCATGGTACAGTTCAATTATCTCTAGTATTCCCAATGTAGCATGTCCAAAACGAAGGTAGTAGTGTTTTTTGTTTGTTTGTTTTTTTCACCTTTTTGTTAGTGTTACAAGAGGACTGTAATAATGGTGATCTGATGAGTGATTATCATAAAAACTATAGTCAGAACAGAAAAGAAGATTCAGTCCTGTACATGAGGAAATTGTTGGACTGACATAAAAAGCCAAATGGTGTTATTTTCACAAAGAATAAAGGATGACACATCACAGACAGTCACATCAGATGAGCTTCCTGTATGAAGAGTCATTTACAAGAACAGAATAATTTAAGGAAAAGAAAGTTGGAACCCTACTGTCAGACATTCAGTTGATGGCCTCTTTGTCTCAACTCTGACTCTAATTGCGTGTGACGTTTATCAAGAGCTCAGACGTAATTTCTTTTCATTTCCGCAAGTAAGATAGCTGTACATCCGCCACCATCTGCCGAGCAGCGAGACGTTGATCTGTTTGAAAATATTCCATTCTACTATGAAGATATAATTGTTCCCCCTTAGCTGCAAAACAAAGAGCAATCAAACTATGTGTTTATTTTTAATTTCCATGCATGTGTTATCGCAGCATATGTCATATGCATACAGGAAGACTCTATCTACATGCAGAAAGAAATTACTTCTGCTGTGTGGATATGTGTGAGATAAAGACAGAAAGAACATTATCACATTCGTACATTTCCACTGGCCTATTATCCTCATTCATTCCCATAGGATTGCGTAAAATGTCTGGCCAAGGACAGGTCGGAATCTGTTAGAGCCCCAGAGAGTGGGAAGGGTTCAGTCCAGCCCTAAAGCCATCTCACAGCCCACAAACACGATGACAAATCATTCTGTCGGAGGCGCCCGGATTCGCCCTGCCACTGTCTAATACATGGACTGATTCATTGTGAGAATGGATCAAAAATTTGCGCTTCTATTGAGCCCATTAACTGTGTCAGCACATCTCTCATGCTGTAATGATGACAGCCGATGGTCCCTTTAATTTTTGTTCTGCCTGAGCAAAGTGTATTTCTATTGGTCAAACCCTTCTGCCACCTGAGCAGAAACAGACCTTGTACCACCAGACCACTGCAGTGTTCACTTTATCATTCTTTACAAAGACATTCTAGAAAGACCATCTAATGCAGAACTGTTCATATCTTTATTAGGCTTTTACATTTTTGTAGACCCCCTCTTAAAGGAAGCTTCATTTTAAACAGTAACTGAAAATATGTATTGGAAATATTTAGGGTAACAGTGCCATGATGATAAGTATTTTAATAAAAGTTGTCTAGAGCAGTGGTCTGAACTGGTGGGTCGGAACCCAAAAATGGGTTGCAGGACTGTTCTGATTGTCTACTTTCATCTTTGATGGTGTGCATCCAGTTAAACTGTATTTAATTCTTCACTCAATAGAAGCTATCCAGATGTCAACATGAACAGGTTGTGTGACATGCCTAAATCTACAAAAACCATGAACAAAACTACACAAGGTGAAAAAAAACAACAACCCAGACTACAATTAATACAGATTCACTTGCAGCAAGGATAAACATGGTTTGTGTCGACCACAATGTGTTTTGTGTTGTGAATTATTCTAAATTTATAAGACATTTAAAAAATCTAAATGTTAGTAGTTTGTTAGTAGGAAGAGCTTTAAAAGTGACTATAGATTACTTCCATTATAATGAATAAAGCTGTGCAATTTATTTACTATTATATTTAGTAATTTAGTAGACGCTTTTATCCTAAACAACTTACAAATTAGGAACACAAAAAAAGAAATCCTTCCCTTGTCCGCAGGTCATGCAGACCACTTCATTGAACCGCTTTATTGATTATAATAGAAGCGTTCCAATATTCTCGATCTCTCCGCTGAGGAAATCATTGTGAGCAACTATGATACAGTTTCATTGCCTCTCTCGCATAGATGCTCAGTATCAATAACACGTCTGGATGAGTCACTTCAGGTAACGTTTGACAATATTTGAGGAAAATATGTTCACTCAGGGCCTTATTTACAGGATCTACTACTGATACCGGAAGTGATACTTCAGGAATAGTTGTGTTCTAATTCCTTTGTTATTGTTTACATGCTTGAAATGGTCTATAACCTCGACACATGCCCAACACAACCTGTGAATTATTGAAAATTTGATTTAAAAAATCAATATGAACAGTTTTTCTTGTTAGACTGTCATGTTAATCATTTGCATATTGTTGAGCCTATGCAGTTCATGGTTTATTAATACATTTCAATGTTGATGTCCAATGTAAGAATTGGGTCCTAAATCAAAACCAATTGATAACCATACCCTCACTTACCCCAAACACTTGCTTCACACACCCCCAACACACCCCACAAACCTCAGACACTCGCCCCACACACCTCAAAACTACCCCCTTAACCCCCTCCCCTTACCTCATATATTTCCTTGTCACTCACCCCTCCTACCCCTGACGCTCCCACCACACACCCCGAAACGTACCCTGTACATCCCTGACACTCACCCCACATGGCCTCAACACTCACCTCGCACACACTAGACACTCGCTCTGCACACCCCAACAATCCCCCTCAAACCCCCTACTTACCCCCGACACTCACCCCATCTAGACCATTTCAAGATGGTTTAAGGAAGTGACATCTTTTTGTTCCTTGAACATTTCCTGTTAGTTGTCGAACTCAGACTCTATTCCAAATGGGATAAATCACCCTCCGAAGGGCACTTTGAAGTGAGTCATGCTGTAAGTTCATTTCAAACTAAATTTCCAATAAAAATGACTTTAAAGGCGTTTCGAATGACATTTATTTTTGAGCCCCACACCTTTTAGCCTTTCAAAGCTCTCACCGTGGATGGTATAGTCTTCGCAGGGAATAGGGCATAGGGATGATCACTTCTGAATGGAACACACCATCATTCAAAACAACAGTGGAAAGCGCTTCATTCATAGTGACTTTAACATGATTATCGTTACTAACTTTAACACGATTGTCATAAAATGTCATTATTAAAATGTGGATGGATGAGAAATTCAAGTGTTTAGATCTCCGAAAAAACAACCATAAATGGATGCATGAACCACTTCAATGAAGCGAGACAGCTGGATACGTGCAGTACTTACAACTGTAGAACAAGTCTGAATTTTTATATAACATTTTTATAGCAACTAATTGTTAGTTTGAGAGGAAGAGCTATAAAAGTGACTATAGATTGCTCCCATTATAATGAATAAAGCTGTGCAAGTTATTTACTATTATATTTAGTAATTTAGTAGACGCTTTTATCCTAAATGACTTACAAATTAGGAACACACAAAAAAAAAGAAAACCTTCCCTTGTCCGCAGGTCACACAGACAGCTTCATTGATTATAATAGGAGTGATCCAGTATTCCCGATCTCTCCGCTGAGAAAATCATTGTGAGCATCTAAACTACCATACAGTTTCATTGCTTCTCTTGTGTAGATACTCAGTATCAACAACATGTCTGGATGAGTCATTTCAGGTAAACTTTTTTTGGTATTTGAGGAAAATATGTTCACTCAGAACCTTATTTAAAAGATCTACTACTGATACCGGAAGTGCTTCAGGAATAGTTGTGTTCTAATTCCTTTGTTATTGTTTACATGCTTGAAATGGTCTATAACCTCGACACACGCCCAACACAACCCCAATATTCATCCGGCACACCCACGACTTACATAATGTCCATATACACCCCATACCCCTCCAACACTCACCCCACATATCCTCTGATACCTCCCACCATATATACCCCTGACACTGATCCCAGATATCCCGATACTCACCCCACACATTCCCGACACTCATCCCTCAAACCCCGACACTCACCCCACATAGCTGTCACTTACTCACACCCTCGACACTTGCCTGCACAGCCCTGAGACTTGCCCCAATACCCCCTTACTCTCTTCACTGCAGGCTCCAGGTTAACATTATTGTATGTGGATTTCTGTTCTGATAGCTGATGATTTCACTGCACATTTGAGCAGATTTACAGCACACATATCTCCTGACCACAGTGCTACTCTTATCTGTAATGAAAGAGAGCAACACATTAATCACTGGCCTTGGCAAGCACATTAAATGTATTGTATATGGTGAGTAAATGAGCTCCACGACTCCTCCATATCAGCCAGTGGAGACAAAACATAGAAAAAAACCCTCATTATATTTGTCACAATTTCACATCTGCTGTTTTTGAAGCAATGTACCATGAGACCATAAACCGCATTACAACACGCATAAATTTGTCTGATTTGTGGCTGGAGTAACTAATTCCTTGAGTACATTTTAGAAAAACAAGCAGCCAGCCCTGAAATTGCAATTCTATAAAGGCTTTAAATTACTGAGTACGGTATCAAGAACCGGCCCGATGTGCGAGTTATGGCAAGCAACGTTCTTCCTGTGTTTGAGTCAATAAGAGCCAAGATGACTGAGGCATATACTCAAACAGAATTAAAACGAGAGGAGATACAGGACTGCAGGAGACCCATGCATCTCATTTACAGAGAAAGAGAGAGAGAGCTGCAGGTCATGCATTTCATTCAAATGTCTTTGAGTGTTTTATATGGGTATCTGAGTAGTTGAAGTGAATACTTTTGTAAAGTTGACATGTCATGTGGTGTGACGCTACACTCCATGTAAAACTATTTTAAACTGCATTTTAATTTTTACATTATTATGCATGCAACTTCAGTAAACACATATTAAGAGACTGCATGGAATATTTTTACGTTGAAAATTAAATTGTCACTATTTAAATAAAGGAACATGTAAAAGGAACTAGTGAAGATGAAAAGGTGATTAAATACAGTGGAAAAACATAACCTTATATATACACTTTCCCATACACATTCATATAAATTGTAGATACAGTATAAAACCAAATGTGTTCATGGATGGATAAGTTCACTATGGAAGCATTTCCTAAAACAAGGGTTTAGTATTTTGTCCAGTGCTGCCCTTCATATTTCATTTCTTCTAGCAATGACAACCGAATAGTAACATGTTATTAAAAAAACCCACTCAGAACACCTTAGCAACTCCATAGCAATGCCCTGGCAACCACCCACAAACACCCTAGCATCATGGCAGAGAGTTTTGCACAAGCAGGCATCACTCATATTTCCTTCAGAAAATGCAATTGCAAAACATATATATATATATACACTGAACAGAAATATAAACGCAACATGTAAAGTGTTGGTCCCATGTTTCATGAGCTGAAATAAAAGATCCCAGAAATTATCCATATGCATTGATTAGATTAGATTAGATTAGGGCCTAATGAATTTATTTCAATAGACTGATTTCCTTAAATGAACTGTAACTCAGTAAAATTGTTGCATGTTGCGTTTATATTTTTGTTCAGTATATATATATATATATATATATATATATATATATATATATATATATATTTTATTTATTTTTTTTTTTAATTTATATTGTGACTGAACTTTCACACATGAATGATAAAATGTACATGTGAATAAAGCGGGATTTTACCTCACGCTTTGGCTTCAGATGACAAATAATGTTTGGCTATACACAATTATGATTTACAATTACAGTTAACTTTAGACTCAAATCAGCATATTAAAACTCTCTAGTGCAGTTTAGACTAATACAATTGTTCTGCAGAGTATTTCAGAGGAATTTGGGTAGAATGGAAGCACAAAATGAAAATAATTTATCTTGCAGTGCGTAAAACAATAGCACTCGGTTAGCTTTATTAAAATGCCTAATAATAATTGATTTAAAGACCATAAAATGGTATTCATTTGAGGGTTATTGTTAAAAAATTACTGGAAGTATACCTAAAAATGTCACTTTTATAGCGAGTGAGCTAGATCATACAATTTGAAAAGACTGTGATTATATTTGAGATTTGTCCTGCAGCATTAGCGGGGAGCTCGTAAAGAGCTGAAATGTAATATGATGCTTTCAGTCAGTTTAATTGAATTTTAATTGCCACTTTGGGCACAAGGTTTAGATCGGATCGATAAAATATTAAAGATTCAGTGCTTTGGCGTGAAACCCTCTCCAATTTCCCGCCGCAGAACATCTTTGGGCAACGCTGCTTGTTTATGAGCTGTTTGTCAGTGTCCAGAGCGGTTCTGTGCATATCTGACTGTAAGCACTGGATAAATTAGACAGGAGGTGCAAGCAGTGGGTTCCATTAATTAAGCGGCTGGGGGAAGAGCATTCGGTCACCTTCATATGGAAGCTCTTAATGTGCCTGAGCTATAAATATTTTGAAATGTCACACCTCGCCAAGACAGCATCAGAGCAGAGTCAGACGATAAATCAGCAGCCGAAAATGACCTGGGCAGAAAAGATGGCTCTTTGGTATTTTAGAAATAATTACTTATACAAAAAGGGTAATGAATAAAGCTATAACTTGCACTAAAAAGGCCTATTAGCAGCAGATTATTTGATAAAACTACATATTGGTCCTAGAAAATTATCCTTACCGAACTAATCCTTCTAGACATAACTAATGAATATACAAAACAGTTTGTGTGATGTCACTGAAGCTGCTGATTTATGCTTAGTTAACTGATTGAGCTCAATGTTGCACATCCGAGCTACACAGAGACGACATGAATAATAAATCAGTGATATAACATCAGATCATATGCATGACTTTTTAAAAGATAGATTAACAAACATCATACTAAAGTTTCAGAAAATAGTTGAAAGGTAATACAGCACGTAATTTATCTCAATACGCACGTTGCACGTGATAAAGAATTCTAGTGAGTCAAGTCTGTCTAAAATTTGCTTAATAATTAATAATGTGCAAAATAAAGATGTATTTGTAAATATTAAGATACACTATATTGCCAAAAGTATTCGCTCACCCATCCAAATAATTGAATTCAGGTGTTCCAATCACTTCCATGGCCACAGGTGTATAAAATGAAGCACCTAGGCATGCAGACTGCTTCTACAAACATTTGTGAAAGAATGGGCCGCTCTCAGGAGCTCAGTGAATTCCAGCGTGGTACTGTGATAGGATGCCACCTGTGCAACAAGTCCAGTCGTGAAATTTCCTCGCTACTAAAAATATTCCACAGTCAACTGTCAGTGGTATTATAACAAAGTGGAAGCGATTGGTAATGACAACAACTCAGCCACGAAGTGGTAGGCCACGTAAAATGACAGAGCGGGGTCAGCGGATGCTGAGGCGCATAGTGCGCAGAGGTCGGCAACTTTCTGCAGAGTCAATCGCTACAGACCTCCAAAGTTCATGTGGCCTTCAGATTAGCTCAAGAACAGTGCGTAGAGAGCTTCATGGAATGGGTTTCCATGGCCGAGCAGCTGCATCCAAGCCATATATCACCAAGTGCAATGCAAAGCGTCGGATGCAGTGGTGTAAAGCACGCTGCCACTGGACTCTAGAGCAGTGGAGATGCGTTCTCTGGAGTGACAAATCACGCTTCTCCATCTGGCAATCTGATGGATGAGTCTGGGTTTGGCGGTTGCCAGGAGAACGGTACTTGTCTGACTGCATTGTGCCAACTGTGAAGTTTGGTGGAGGGGGGATTATGGTGTGGGGTTGTTTTTCAGGAGCTGGACTTGGCCCCTTAGTTCCAGTGAAAGGAACTCTGAATGCTTCAGCACACCAAGAGATTTTGGACAATTCCATGCTCCCAACTTTGTGGGAACAGTTTGGGGATGGCCCCTTCCTGTTCCAACATGACTGTGCACCAGTGCACAAAGCAAGGTCCATAACGACATGGATGAGCGAGTTTGGTGTGGAAGAACTTGACTGGCCTGCACAGAGTCCTGACCTCAACCCAATAGAGCACCTTTGGGATGAATTAGAGCGAAGACTGCGAGCCAGGCCTTCTCGTCCAACATCGGTGTCTGACCTCACAAATGCGCTTCTGGAAGAATGGTCAAAAATTCCCATAAACACACTCCTAAACCTTGTGGAAAGCCTTCCCAGAAGAGTTGAAGCTGTTATAGCTGCAAAGGGTGGGTCGACGTCATATTAAACCCTATGGATTAAGAATGGGATGTCACTTAAGTTCATCTGCGTCTAAAGGCAGATGAGCTAATACTTTTGGCAATATAGTGTATTTGTGCTAAATATGTAAATACTGGGACTATGAGTATCGTAATTATCCTAAAAATTATTTTCCTACTCAAAATTTGCACATGAACGCCCCCTCAAATTGAAGTTATGACTGGGAAACATGGAGATAACTTTGATACCAGAGTTTACGAGTTTAGAGAAAATGTAAACATTGAACATGGCAGACGGGAGTACAGTTTCAATAGCGAATGACGGTTTTACTCATTTTTCTAAATGCAGCTTCCATATTATTGCTTGCCTTTTCAGTCATATACCTTTATATCAGGAAATATTTGATCCTTAATGTACATTTTTACACAGAGAAAATAGCAAGTATTTGATCAAAATTCCATTATCGTCAGCCAGTTTGCTAGCATGAACTTCGGTGTCAAAATAAGAGTTCCCCAAGAAACATAGATGAATGAACCTGGCACCCTTCATGTTTCAAAAAACAAAGCATTGTAGTGTGATGTGCTTGCATTTAAGACTTTAGAAGTGGGATGTAAGATAATTCAGATAGCATGTGAAGGCAGCATTCATTAATTCCGTACTCAGCCTGGATTTTGTTTGAGCCCTGACTTTCCGAATTGGGGGCGTCGGTAAAAGAATCGTGATGGAAGTAAATTGGTATCGGTAATAATTCAGGTTTATTTGTGCATTTTGTCTTTGCCATTTATTTTGTATGCATTTTTTGTGTTGTTGTACTGTTTTTTTTTCACTTATTCCCACAGAATTATTAGCGCACTTTGTGTAATTAGTCCATCTGTCCTGCTAAGACACTGGAAACACATGATTTGCAGCAATTACAGAATTCATCGCATGACAAGCGCTTTGTTCTTTCTTTGACTATAGACTTCTTTCAGACATTGTGTGAATATTTATAACCGGAGGATGGCTCTCCAGAGAGACACGGTATGACAATAGCTGCTGTCAAGTACCTAGTCCATATGTGGGATTGCTTTAATACCATTCCTTGTTCAATAGCTGAAATTACTGGACTAAAACTATACTTTATGAATCTTATATTGTCCTTTGCTAAAGTATTATCCCCAAAGAAAATCCCACCGGGGGCCCGAGATCCCTGTGTGATGGACACTCCATTATTTACAGGCCGGCAATTCAATAGCACGACGGCAGCGCAGAGAGACGCTGAAACTCTACCTCAAGATTAATCCTCTTTCTCTCCACGCAGCTCCTGCCTCAGAACATCCCTTGCTTAATCGAAAACTTCTTTATCATGCCAGTGTATAAAATAAAATGTTTCCATTACTGCACACAAGCCAGAATGACAACGCATGTGGAAAGGCATGTGCTCTGCTTTGGAATAAAGCAAGAACCATTCATTTTGCAAACAGATTAGCTATTTGATCATTATTTACACAGCAGTGATGACAGTCTGGAGTCAATCAAAGAGGACAAGCTTGTCAAGTGTCTCGAGTCTTGGACAGACTTGTCAATCTAAAGTCCATCCACAGGTCATTAGGGAGGATTGAAGATTGAACTGTGGCTATAAATGAGTGCTGACATAAGATCGTGTGTGATTGAGAGGAGATATTTTGCAGGTACAAGGGCTTGTAGATCTCAGGGTTCCTGATTTTCTAAAGCCTCTACATCAACAACATGATAAAAAAAAAATGGCTGAAAAACATGTCTGAAATATAATAGATGTATACTGCCTCCTTGTGAAAGTTTCTGTGCTCTTCTGGAAGAAGAAGACCTTGTATTATTTCCTAAATGTCTGCCTGCATATTGCAATGCACATGTAATTTTGCTGTGAAATCTTTGCTGATTTTGATTAAGTAACAGTAACAATAACACTAATAATTGTAATTTGTTACTGATATTTTATAAATGACTATTTGCTGAATTTAAGCAACTTGTGCTTGCTTAACATTTAAAAAAATGATGTTGAAATGCATGTATCAAGTATGATACAACAGGCTTTTGAGCTACAGGTGCATCTCAATAAATTAGAATGTCGTGGAAAAGTTCATTTATTTCAGTAATTCAACTCAGATTGTGAAACTCGTGTATTAAATAAATTCAATGCGCACAGACTGAAGTAGTTTAAGTCTTTGGTTCTTTTAATTGTGATGATTTTGGCTCACATTTAACAAAAACCCACCAATTCACTATCTCAACAAATTAGAATACATCATAAGACCAATAAAAAAAACACTTTTAGTGAATTGTTGGTCTTCTGGAAAGTATGTTCATTTACTGTATATGTACTCAGTACTTGGTAGGGGCTCCTTTTGCTTTAATTACTGCCTCAATTCGGCGTGGCATGGAGGTGATCAGTTTGTGGCACTGCTGAGGTGGTATGGAAGCCCAGGTTTCTTTGACAGTGGCCTTCAGCTCATCTGCATTTTTTGGTCTCTTGTTTCTCATTTTCCTCTTGACAATACCCCATAGATTCTCTATGGGGTTCAGGTCTGGTGAGTTTGCTGGCCAGTCAAGCACACCAACACCATGGTCATTTAACCAACTTTTGGTGCTTTTGGCAGTGTGGGCAGGTGCCAAATCCTGCTGGAAAATGAAATCAGCATCTTTAAAAAGCTGGTCAGCAGAAGGAAGCATGAAGTGCTCCAAAATTTCTTGGTAAACGAGTGCAGTGACTTTGGTTTTCAAAAAACACAATGGACCAACACCAACAGATGACATTGCACCCCAAATCATCACAGACTGTGGAAACTTAACACTGGACTTCAAGCAACTTGGGCTATGAGCTTCTCCACCCTTCCTCCAGACTCTAGGACCTTGGTTTCCAAATGAAATACAAAACTTGCTCTCATATGAAAAGAGGACTTTGGACCACTGGGCAACAGTCCAGTTCTTCTTCTCCTTAGCCCAGGTAAGACGCCTCTGACGTTGTCTGTGGTTCAGGAGTGGCTTAACAAGAGGAATACGACAACTGTAGCCAAATTCCTTGACACGTCTGTGTGTGGTGGCTCTTGATGCCTTGACCCCAGCCTCAGTCCATTCCTTGTGAAGTTCACCCAAATTCTTGAATCGATTTTGCTTGACAATCCTCATAAGGCTGCGGTTCTCTTGGTTGGTTGTGCATCTTTTTCTTCCACACTTTTTCCTTCCACTCAACTTTCTGTTAACATGCTTGGATACAGCACTCTGTGAACAACCAGCTTCTTTGGCAATGAATGTTTGTGGCTTACCCTCCTTGTGAAGGGTGTCAATGATTGTCTTCTGAACAACTGTCAGATCAGCAGTCTTCCCCATGATTGTGTAGCCTAGTGAACCAAACTGAGAGACCATTTTGAAGGCTCAGGAAACCTTTGCAGGTGTTTTGAGTTGATTAACTGATTGGCATGCCACCATATTCTAATTTTTTGAGATTGGTGGGTTTTTGTTAAATGTGAGCCAAAATCATCACAATTAAAAGAACCAAAGACTTAAACTACTTCAGTCTGTGTGCATTGAATTTATTTAATACACGAGTTTCACAATTTGAGTTGAATTACTGAAATAAATGAACTTTTCCACGACATTCTAATTTATTGAGATGCACCTGTATATCTCTCAATCATCATGTAGCCGGTGAGTTGTAAATAACAACTCAGGATATAAAAAAACATCTATTGTGGTTTTATTCTGATGGCTGTTTATAAAAGAAGAAGAAGAAAAAAACAAACAAACAAACAAACAAAAAAAACAAAAAACAGCAGTCGATGGGGCCATATTGTATTTAAAAAATAAAAAAATAAATAAGGAAAATACAAAAAAATTAAATACGGTAGTGAAATATGGTAGAGGCTAATATCCAAATGAAAATACAAACAGGGCATTAACCTACCCATATGTTTCAGCATACATCACCTTAATACATGCTTATATCATTCACAGCATTTTATGCATTTAAGTACTTGCTTAAATCACCCAAAGCCTTTTAAGCATTTAACACACGCTTAAACACTCACAATATTTTACTTATTTTTAACCAGGCTTTAAGGACATGTATTGCAGTTTAAAACAATAGAATTCTCAATACACATGTTCACTTAATTGGAATACACTCTGGGCTATAAATCCTTAAATGAGATATAATTAATTCTAAATTTACATAGCCAGTTCTTACAAATGTGGTCAAACTCCACACATGCAATCAATATACATCCTTCAAAAATAACATACAACTCTTGTGAACACATATTTAATGAAATGTATAAGCATTTTGTGTAAAATTTGATATTTACCCAGGTAATTCTCAAATGATGAACAAAACCGGGAGCTGCGCCAGGACATACAGTGCATCCGGAAAGTATTCACTGCGCTTCACTTTTTCCACATTTTGTTATGTTACAGCCTTATTCCAAAATGGATTAAATTCATTTTTTTCCTCAAAATTCTACAAACAATACCCCATAATGACAACGTGAAAGAAGTTTGTTTGAAATCTTTGCAAATTTATAAAATAAATAAATAAAATAAAATAAAAATAAAATCATATGTACATAAGTATTCACAGCCTTTGCCCAAAATTGAGCTCATGTGCATCCTGTTTCCACTGATCATCCTTGAGATGTTTCTACAACTTGATTGGAGTCCACCTGTGGTAAATTCAGTTGACTGGACATGATTTGGAAAGGCACACACCTGTCTATATAAGGTCCCACAGTTAACAGTGCATGTCAGAACACAAACCAAGCCATGAAGTCCAAGGAATTGTTTGTAGACCTCCGAGACAGGATTGTATCGAGGCACAGATCTGGGGAAGGGTACAGAAACATTTCTGCAGCATTGAAGGTCCCAATGAGCACAGTGGCCTCCATCATCCATAAATGGAAGAAGTTTGGAACCACCAGGACTCTTCCTAGAGCTGGCCGCCTGGCCAAACTGAGCAATCGGGGGAGAAGGGCCTTAGTCAGGGAGGTGACCAAGAACCCGATGGTCACTCTGACAGAGCTCCAGCATTTCTCTGTGGAGAGAGGAGAACCTTCCAGAAGTACAACCATCTCTGCAGTACTCCACCAATCAGGCTTGTATGGTAGAGTGGCCAGACGGAAGCCACTCCTCAGTAAAAGGCACATGACAGCCTGCCTGGAGTTTGCCAAAAGGCACCTGAAGGACTCTCAGACCATGAGAAACAAAGATTGAACTCTTTGGCCTGAATGGCAAGTTTCATGTCTGGAGGAAACCAGGCACTGCTCATCACCTGGCCAATACCATCCCTACAGTGAAGCATGGTGGTGGCAGCATCATGCTGTGGGGATGTTTTTCAGCAGCAGGAACTGGGAGACTAGTCAGGATCAAGGGAAAGATGAATGCAGCAATGTACAGAGACATCCTTGATGAAAACCTGCTCCAGAGCGCTCTGGACCTCAGACTGGGGCGAAGGTTCATCTTCCAACAGGACAATGATCCTAAGCACACAGCCAAGATAACAAAGGAGTGGCTCCGGGACAACTCTGTGAATGTCCTTGAGTGGCCCAGCCAGAGCCCAGACTTGAACACGATTGAACATCTCTGGAGCGATCTGAAAATGGCTGTGCACCGATGCTCCCCATCCAACCTGATGGAGCTTGAGAGGTCCTGCAAAGAAGAATGGGAGAAACTGCCCAAAAATAGGTGCGCCAAGCTTGTAGCATCATACTCAAAAACTTGAGGCTGTAATTGGTGCCAAAGGTGCTTCAACAAAGTATTGAGCAAAGGCTGTGAATTCTTATGTACATGTGACTTTTTCGTTTTTTATTTTTAATAAATTTGCAAAGATTTCAAACAAACTTCTTTCACGTTGTCATTATGGGGTATTGTTTGTAGAATTGAGGAAAATAATGAATTTAATCCATTTTGGAATAAGGCTGTAACATAACAAAATGTGGAAAAAGTGAAGCGCTGTGAATACTTTCCGGATGCACTGTATTCAGCAGGGTGGGCACTACATTTTGATAAGGGGTGGCTGACACTTGTGTGAAATAAAAACACCAAATTTAATTTAAAACTAATTGACCGTTGCTACTTTAAATGTGTTGCTGAACATTTGGATGTGAAGATGATGTACATGAAACACTCAATGTTGTCAATCAACAATAACACTGTTTGCAAAAAAGATGAGCTCTAAATGACACCACACGATAAGTAACTGAGGTGACAATAAACACAACAATATCAACAATAAATAAACAAACCAGCAAACATTAGGCTACAGCATTAAATTCAACACCATAACTGAATAACCAGGTATGGATGTAGCCTACCATTATATACTAACAGACCTCATTGGTAATAAAGATAATAAATAGAAAGTAGTCTACTGTTACAGTGCCATGAAAATAATAAAATAACAATAGAATAAAATAAGCACTAATTCACAAGAATGACTCCTCTACAACATCTCTTGTATATGTCTGTGAAAATCTGGTCATCATAAAATGTGATTAAAACATTGATAAGAGTCTAGTAGTTGTGTAATGTTGAGGATTGAGCAGAAGAACATGAAGAAAAGAGTGAGTAAATATGGTGCAAATCCAATCAAAGCACGTTTTTCAGCACTACTGTAAATAGTCGTACTTAAAAATAATAGGCTATAGCCAACTTAACTGAAAGTCAGTAGGCTAATTGTAATCTGATTTCAAGAATTCAAGAGATAATGTGTAAAACTTTTTGACTAAAATGTTATTAAATTACAATAACTAATTAATTTGTAATGAGTTTACGCACAACACTATCCCCTACTTTGTTCAACTCACTTGCTACTGCAACAAACGGGATCTTGACTAATCAGTTCCTTCTGCATGGTATGGTCACAAATATGTTGCATTCGCGAAAATGTCAAATGCTAAAAGCGCGAGTTCTCACTTATGGAGAGAGCAAGCTAGGAGTTAATCACTATGGTTAAAAACAATAAAAATGCTAACAAGCATTTAAAACTTAAGGATCTATTTCTACCCGATCTGGGCCTCGTTTCCCAAAAGCATCCCAAGCCTGATGTAGATCATAGAATCCATGTTACGATTCATCTTAGTTTTGTAATCGTCCAGCGCTGAGAGCATCTTAAGGACATAGACTTATGCAAACACCTGCAGGACAATCGCAAAATTAAGTGTAATACAATTTAAATACCTATATACACTTTATAAAGTATTTCAGGATACTTTTTTTAACCAACAAAGCTAATATAATAATAATAATAATAATAATAAAGAATTAAATGGTTAGTCAATATTGGATGAACAGATAAATTAATAAGTAAACAAATAAAGTTATTTGTGGACTAATTGGTAACAATTAATGCTTGCCATTGGCAGGACCATACACAGGGCCTCCGCTGACTTCACTGATACTAGAAACTTTCATCTCGACCCACAGAACAATTTGTGAAAACGAAATATAAAAATGCACACCTTATGAATGAAGCAGTGATTGTGTAAAATAAATAGATAGTTCTACACAAAATGATTGCAAAAACATAGTAGTTATTAAGTACTTAATTAGGTTAAATATTTATAAACATTTCCAGTGAAGTGAAATACAAATATTTCTAAAGTTACGCACAAATTTAATGAAGTTACAATGACGAACAGCACTATGCAGTCACATTTCAGCACCTCACACACGGACAGCAAGCAGCAAGTGCGTCCTCGCGCACATTCGTATTAAGAGCAGTTTTGGGAAACGCCCAGTAAGGATCGATCTTGTTAAATTTGTTTTCTATGAGCGATTTTATGAACGTTTGTTATTTTTAACGTGCGTTTTTCTTCTCTCTGTGATTTTAATTTATACAGTTGTCTGTAACAATCATACCACCACTTTGTATAAATGACTTTGTTTACTAATTAATATATTAATTCATCCATTTATATTGACTATCTTTATTATGCATATATTTATTACTATTATTACCCTTATCTATTAAAATAAAACATAGTTATTATGGTACTAAAGTCTCAGCAGCAAGTGTGTACCCAGTATTACCTGTAATTTGCGATTGTTCTGCAGGTGACTGCATAAATCCTTGTCCTGGGATGCCCTTTGCGCTGTATGATTACTCCAGAACACTGGTAAATCTACGAGCATTTTCAAGTACTACTTAAGGTACTATGGGTTTGGGAAACGGGTTGCAAAAAGAAGATAAATTGTAAGATGGATTCTATATATCTACTTACGATGCTTTTGGGAAAGAGGCCCCTAACGTTTCGACCAGGTGATAGGCTACTGCATGTGAACTTCTTAGGTTAATAAGAGTAATAAGTTCCACTAAAACAACATGACTCAATTAAAACATTTATTAATCAAAGAGTGAGACACTTCACTGGAAATTACTGTGCATTACGAGAACTTTGTATTTCATAAAACACTCTTATTTTGCTTTTTTTTTTCAGAGAATGATCAAGATTTAAGAAAACATCAATCATTATGCCAGAATACTTTGGTAGACAACATAAAAAACATTCTAAGAAGAAATTAAAAGTTTGTAATAACCTTTTACAAACTGTTATATGATTATTTAATGAGATCTGAATATCTTCATATAATCTGAAGAATGTAAATACATGGAAGGACGAAAGTGGAGGATGCCAATTTTAAGAACCTATAGAAACAGTTTGTTAGAAGAGTCCATTTTGAGATTAACTGTTCTCATTGACATCCCACTGAGTGTAACTATTCTTCCTGTCCCCTCCTTGACTTTGATGGCGACCTGCAAGAAAAGGCCACGTCAGTGTTTAGAATGAAGAACATAAACTCCTGAAAAAAGGCCATTTGTGTTGTTTCAATAGGCAATACTGTGAATAATATTACATCACCATTCAGTGAATAATGATGAATCAAATGACATCACAGGAGTCACAAATTGTTGTTATTGCGAGGCGAATAGTTGTGGGATTTCCCAAAATTTCATCACGAGTGTTGTAATGTCATTAAGTGCCATCACAAAAAAATGTGTTCTGTGTGAACAGCCGCTTATACTAAAGACAACAACGCTTACACACTAAAAAGTATATAAATGACTCAACTTTAAAAAAGTTGAATCCGACGAGACTCTGAAGTGAATCTCCTCAAGACCCTCTCATTCCGACATTTACACGTGAGGTCCTTCTCAAAGGCCAGCTGCACCAGCTTTCGTGTGTGCAGCATGGCGCACCTGTGGTCTGTAAGAATATCCTTCAATGTTGAAAACAAATTTTCACAGCTGACAGAAGATGCACTGAATGTTACGGCTTTTAGTTTAAGTACCATAAAGACACTTGCCATGGCCTCCAGCGTTGCATGATGCCTTAAAAGCAGTTTTTGTACAGTCAACTTTTCCTCTGTTCCATTGTCCAATTGTGTTTGTATGAACTGCTTTGCAACAATGAACTCTGGCTCAACAATGGTCCGATTTGTTAAGTCCATGATGAGCTGTACGGCCTTTGTATCAAGAAAGGTCTTATCCGTTGGATCAAGAGAACGCAGTGCCTTTAAAAGCACTGTGTTCTGCTCACTGAAGCGCATGTTAATCTCTCCTCACACTATCTATAGTGCTGAAGTACAATCTTCGCAGTTCTACTTCACTTTTTTCCTTGGAACCGAGTGTTCCCCTCAAAGATGTAGCACTCCAGCATTCTGTTGTCTGTCCTTTTTCTTTTAGCTGAGGTCCCCATTGCATCTGTGGCAGCATATAATAACTTTTTTAGGTTTTCCTCACAGCGCAACTACTGAACACATTCTGTTGCACTTGATACAAGTTTCAAACCCATTAATAGGTCTGTCTCTTCTCCCTGGAGTTGCCTGTGAGGGGGGTCCAGCAGAGAGAGAATTTTGTGAAGGAACTGGTTGCTGCCGGCAAGTTTCACGAGTCTGTGTTTGAAGCTTGCTAGCCTGCTAACATTGCTTATTCTTATACATACATAGTTTTACCAGCATGCTTCTGTTTTTTCCACTTTTCTACTGTTTCAACTGTGTGTATTTTACCGCGCACACCTGTTTCTCTCTTTTTCTCTTTTCTTTTCCCCCGCTTGTCTACATATCACGTCTCGACTGCATGCATTCGTTTTCAGTTCTGTGTTTTACATGGATTATTGCATCAGTCTCAAACATCTGCTGATCAGGAACCACATCAAACCATATCGATCTCAAACCCTCGCCACTCAAGAACAACCATAACAACAACAACAAATAATTGCAGTAAGTCATGGCATCTGCTCATGTTATTTCTTCCTGCATTGCATGCTACATGTTTATTATAGCTTCTTCCATCAGCAGTGAGGGGTTTACATGTGATAAATGTAAGGAATTAGTCAGGCTGACATAGAAGGTCAATGAGTTAGAGACAGTGAGAAAGAGAAGCCGGTAGATATTGTTTCGGATGCGGGTAGTACAGCGAGCCACACACACACTTTGGCATACTCGCTCAGCAAAGCGACACCACTCTCCCATTCCTGTTAGGGTGTCCAGTTGATCCTTCCCACTCAGTGATGCAACCACTGAGAATCATGTTGAAAGAGCCTTAGTAATAGGTGATTCTATTGTAAGGAACGTGGAAATAGAGACACCAGCCACTATTGTTAAATGCATTTCGGGGGCTCAGGCATCTGACATCAGATTAAATTTACAAGTGCTGGCTAATGCTAAACATTTTCTAAAATTGTTATTCATGTTGGCACTAAAGATAACTGGCTTTGCCAGTCGGAGATCACTAAAGATAATGTTAAAGAGGTGTGTGAACTTGCAAAACGATGTCAGACACTGTAATATGCTCGGGGCCCCTCCCTGCTCATCGTGGTGATGAGGTTTATAGCAGATTAGTGTCACTGAATGGAGAATAGCATAGGATTTATAGACAATTGGAAGAGTTTTTGGGGTAGAACTGACGTGCTAAAGAGAGATGGACTCCATCCCTCCAGGGAAGGTACAGCTTTCCTCTCTAGTAATTTGGCTCATAGTCTTAATGGTGATAGTATTTGACTAACTGGGGCTCAGGTCAGGAAGCAGACAAACTGGTTAATCTGTATGTCTGCTAGCTGCCTTGAGACGTCACACAGGTCACATAAACTACAACACATAGAGACTGTATCACCTAGATATCATATATAGACTGTGTCTGTTCTCCGAACTACCAAACACATACCCCTTACTAAAACATTTAGAAAAAAATGGATTTAGGTCAAATTTTGAAAAACAAAAAAACATCATATAAAGGCTTCTAAACATTAGATCTCTTTCAACCAAAGCATTAATTGCAAATTAAATTATTACAAAGTTTGGATGAACTCTGCTTGACAGAAATCTGGTTTAAACCTGATGAATATATTGGTTTAAATGAATCTACTCCCCCAGGTTATTGTTATAAAAATGAGCCTCGTCTGAAGGGTCGAAGAGAACGTGTTGCTACAATTTACAGTGAAGTTTTTGGTGTTACTCAGAGGACAAGATGTAAGTTTAAGTCTTTTGAACTAATAATGCTTAATGTGACACCGTCAGATATAGATATACATTTTAAAAAACTCTGTCGTCTTTTACCCTTGCTACAGTATATAGATCACCTGGGCCATATTCTGATTTCCTTGGTGAATTTGCAAATTTTCTATCAGATCTAGTAGTAACTGTAGATAGGGGTTTAATTGTTGGTGACTTCAACATTCACATAGATAAATAAAATGACACATTGGGATTAGCATTTATCGATATTCTCAACTCTCTTGGAGTCAGACAACATGTGACAGGACCAACTTATCGCCATAATCATACGCTAGATTTAATTCTGTCATATGGAGTTGATGTTGATACTATAGAAATTCTACCGCAGAGTGATGACATCTCAGATCATTACCTCGTCTCTTGTTTGCTGCGATCAGCTAATGTCACTCAATCTACACCATGCTATCGTTCAGGTAGAACTATTCTTTTGACCACTAAAGTTAGCTTCACTGATAATCTTCCGGAATTGTCTCACATACTCAATAAGCCAAAAGGTCTAGAAAAACTTGATGTAATAACAGAAAATATAAATACAGTCTTCTCTAGCATTCTTGATAGTGTCACCCCTCTTCTATTAAATAAAATTAAAGAAAAAGACCCGCACCCTGGTACAATGATCACACTCATGCTCTCAAGAGAGCAGCTCGGAAAATGGAGTGCAAGTGGAAGAATACAAAATTAGAAGGTATTTCATGGTGCATGGAAGGATAGGGTCTGTAGCTACAGACAGCAACTAAAAGCTTCCAGGTCAATATATTTTAGCAAACTCATAGAAAATAACCACAACAATCCTAGGTGTTTATTCAGTACTGTGGCTAAATTGGTTAGGAATAAAGCCTCAACTGAACCAGATATTCCATCGCAGCACAATAGTAATGACTTCATGAATTTCTTTACTAATAAAATAGAAATAATCCAAAATAAAATTGGAATTATGCAATCAACTGTCATAGCACCTCAGAAAACAGTGTCTCATAATTTTCCTCATAAGCAACTTCAATTATTCGCTGTCATAGGTCATGAACAGCTAACAAAACTCATCAAAAAATCAAAAGCCACAACATGTATGTTAGATCCAATACCAACTAAGCTCTAAAAAGAGGTATTCACTGTAATCTCAGAACCTCTTCTTAATATGGTTAATTCCTCGCTACAGAGAGGGTACACAGCCACAGTGGCTGAGGCAGAGAAAGCTCTGGCGAGGGGAAACATAGGGTTCACCTAAGGGGAAACCGAACAGTGGAAACTCATCATACGGGACTACCAAGAAGATGCACAGTCTGAGCACTGAGCCCGAGCACACAGGCTCACCTGAAAAGGGGCATACCACAAGTACTGGGCCTGGTGTCATTACTCCTCTGCCGAGCTCGTCACCAAACAGTGCTTAAGAATTAAAGAGGCATCCGGGGTTCACTGGATACGGGGAACTGTTGTGGACAAAAAGGCAAACATTATCACTTTTGAAAAAGAGGAAAGGCGCAATGCAAGCGTTACACCCAACCGGCCGCACGGTCTACCTGCTGTTACCGTGTAACATTTGGGTCGAAACCGGGTCTATGTGTAGGTTATAAAACCTCACAAAGGTATTGGGTGTAGCCCAACCCTCAGCTCTGCATATGTCTGCTAGAGAGGTCCCCCTTGCCAGTGCCCAGGAGGATGCAACACCTCTAGTGGAGTGCGCCCAGACTCCCAAGGGGCACAGCAAGTCCTGAGATTGGTATGCAAGAGAAATGGCATCCACAATCCAATGGGCTAGCCTCTGCTTGGAGACAGCTTTCCTCTTCTGCTGTCCTCCAAAACAAACAAAGATATGCTCTGAGCATCTAAAGCTCTGCATGTGGTCCAGATAGATTCGCAGGGCGCAAACTGGACACAGCAATGACAAGGCCGGGTCTTCCTCCTCTGAAGGGAGTGCTTGCAGGTTCACCACCTGGTCTCAAAAAAGAGTGGTGGGAACTTTGGGCATGTAACCGGGCCGGGGTCTCAAGATCACGTGAGAGTGTGCCGGCCCGAACTCCAGGCATTAGCTGGTAACAGAGAGCACCTGCAGGTCCCCCACCCTCTTGATGGAAGTGAGTGCCACCAGGAGGGCCATCTTCAGAGACAAAGTACTGAGCTTGGCCTGCTTCATGGGCTCAAAAGGGGCTTTCTGTAGGGCAGGTAGGACCACAGAGAGATCCCAAGAGGGAATCAGGTGCGGTCTAGGAGAATTCAACCTCCTCGCGCCCTTGAGGAACCTGTTGATCAGGTTGCACTGCTGTGAAGGCCTCCCGTCCAGTGTGTCAAGGTAAGCTGCTATGGCAGCCACGTACACTTTCAGGGTAGAGGGAGACAGCCGTCTCTCCAGCCCTTCCTGAAGGAAAGACAGCATAGACCCGACGGCGCATCTCTTTGGGTCTTCCCCACGGGAAGAACACCAGTTCGCAAAGAGATGCCACTTCAAGTCATACAGCCGCCTCGTAGAGGGGGCTCTGGCCTGATTTTTCATGCTTACCACCTGCTAGGTCTTCCGCGTGCCATCCAGGAGCCAGATGTGGAGATTCCAGAGGTCTGGCCGTGGGTGCTGGAGCGTGCCCTGCCCCTGAGTGAGAAGGACCTGCCTCAGGGGAATGCACCAGGGAGGTGCTACTACCAGGAGCATCAGATCCGAGAAAGAACTCCGGTTGGGCCAGTACGGCACAACGAACAGGACTTGCTGCTTGTCCTCCCTGACTTTGCACAGAATCTGTGCAATGAGGCTCACTGGAGGAGATGTATACTTGTGCGGTCCCCGAGGCCTCGGACAGGGAGTACCAAAGGGGGCAGTGAGAGAACTTTTGGGAGGTGAACAGGTCTACCTGCGCCTCCCCGAATCTCTCCCAAATCAGCTGGACTACATGGGGGTGGAGTCCCCACTCCCCACGGAGCGTTACCTGCCATGAGAGTGCATCCGCTGCACGGTTGAGGATGCCCGGAAGGTGAGTGGCTTGCAGCGATTTCAACATCTGCTGACTCCAGAGGAGGAGGCGGCGGGCGAGTTGCAACATGCGACGGGAGCGTATGCCACCTTGGCAGTTTATGTACGCTACGGTTGCTGTGTTGTCAGTCCGGACCAACACATGCTTGCCCTGAATCAATGGCCGAAGCCTCCACAGGGCCAGCAATACCACCAGCAACTCTAAGCAGTTGATGCTCTGCCAAAGGAGTCAGGGCCCTGTCCAGAGCCCTGAGACTGCCTGCCCGTTGCACCCCAGCCTGAGTTCGAGGCATCTGTCATGACCATGACGTGCCTTGAGACCTGCTCTAGGGGAACACTTGCCTGTAGAAATGCCAGGTCCGACCAAGGGCTGAAAGTATGACGGCACTGTGGTGTGATGGTCACACGCCGGGTTCTGTGGCACCATGCCCACCTTGGGACTCGAGTCTGTAGCCAGTGCTGAAGCGGTCTCATATGCATCAATCTGAGGGGAAGAACCACCACCGAGGATGGCATATGTCCCAGGAGCCTCTGAAATTGTTTCATTGGTATCGCTACCTTCTACCGGAAGGTCTGAAGGCAGGTCAGCACTGACTGAGCACGTTTGGTCGTAAGATGTGCCTTGAGAGTGACCGAGTCCAACTCCATACCGAGAAAAGAGATGCTCTGCACAGGGGAGAGCTTGCTCTTCTCCCAGTTGACCTGAAGCCCGAGTCAGTCGAGGTGCTGAAGCATGAGGTACCTGTGTGCATACAATAGATCTCACAAGTGAGCTAGGATTAGCCATTCGTCGAGATAATTGAGAAGGCTACGGGGATGGGCTCTATTGCTCCCTTCGCCAGAAGGGTGGCAACTTCTGCCCAGAGGACAGAGACACCCTCACCCCGCACCGTAGTGGAGAGGATGCCACTGAACCTGGGCGGGCGTCTGGCGAACTGGATCGCGTAGCCGTGGCGAATCGTCCTGATGGGACTGTGGCGAGGGGCTGCAGAGCGCTAACCAGGCCTCCAGATGACTGGACTTACCGTGCCCAGGCAGGGCAGTCTGCTTCCTCACCGTCAAGAACTGATGGGCGAAATCCTCGATGGTATTGCCAAAAAGCCCCCCTTGGGAGATGGCTGCATCAAGAAAGTGGACTTTCTCTGTGTCACGCATCTCCGCGAAGTTGAGCCACAGGTGCCACTCTTGGACCACAAGAGTGGACATCATCTGGCCCAGGGCGCATGCTGTGACTTTCGTCACCCGTAAGGCGAGGTCAGTTGCAGTACACAGTTCCTGCATCAGCCCTGGGTCGGTTCTACCCTTGTGCAGATCTTTCAGCACCTTGGCCTGGTGGACCTGCAGGATGGCCATGGTGTGCAGGGCAGAAGCAGCTTGACCTGCGGCCTTGTAAGCCTTCATCATTAAAGAGGAAGTGAACTTACAGGCCTTGGACCTGGCCAGCTGAGCATCAGCCCAGGACAGAGTGGGTTGGGGAGCAGCCGCGGTGGCTCCTTGCTTCATGAAGAAGGAAGTGAACCGCGACCGCAATGTTCTGATGGGCATGTTCTCGCATTGAGAACATAACCCTTCCATGAAAGTTACCTCGGCATGCTGGTGCCCCAAGCACTCAAGACAGATTTCATGGCTGTCCGGAGGGGAGAGATAACGGCCACATCCAGTAGCGCAAATGCGGAAGGACATCTTTAAAAAGACGGCAAGCGTTTGCACGAGCTCTTTTAGAAGGAAATATACTCTTTTGAATATACTCTTTTAGCACCCATGGAGTCAGCCGCTGAAGCGCCCAGGGGAAGCACAACACTCGACTGTGCGAGGATGACCGCTGATATGCGGCGTAAAATCCAGCAGCGTAAGCGAATGGTGAGAGGATGAACACAAGCATGCATTCAGCTCCGAAGAAAAATCTGAACGACTGGTGCACGCCATCTCCTTTTATACCCGTATGTCCGGGGGCGGAGAGTGGCATGCAAATTCCACTCGCCAGTTCTCATTGGCCTTTTCTATTTTAAGCAAAGGTGATTGGGGCTCTCAAGATCGAACCCCTAGTGTCACTACATCAACACAACGTCAAGTGAGTGACAGACAGGGAACTTGAGGCATTCAATGACATGTCAGAGGGAAGTAGTGGACTTTTTGTCATTGTTTGATTATACAATTAATAAGGATTCCGAGTTGGCCAAAATAGTTCAGACAATTCCAAAAAATCCTACATACACCTGTTATGACATAAAAAATGAAGTGATAGGAATTACACCGACGCAATTGTCAAAGAAATTGGGGAATCTTGGTTCACCATTAAAGTGGATGGCATGAGAGATCCCACTGGCACAGAGAATCTTTCAGTCGTTATTCACTACTTCTCTGAGGAGACTAAGCAAGTTGTCGAGCATCTGCTGTCAATGCCTAGTGCCAGTGCAGGTGATGCAAAAACCTTGACAGAGACTATCATTGTCGAACTCAGAAAAGCAAGTCAAGTCATTTTTATTTGTATAGTGCTTTTCACAACACACACCGTTTCGAAGCAGCTTTACAGAAAATGAAATGCATGAACAGAAAATGAAACTTTAATATCTATAAAGTCTTAGTCATCAATGTGTAGTTTGATTAAATATGATTGTAAATTGTGTATAAAAAGAAATAATTAAATACTTAAATAAAAACTGTATTTATAACCCCAGTGAACACACCAAAGGCGACTGTGGCAAGGAACACAAAACTCCATAAGATGTTGGTTAATGGGTTAAAATAACTTTGGGAGAAACCAGATTCACTGTAGGGGCCAGTTCCCCTCTGGTTAACATCGTGAATATAATGCCAATATTAGTTATTTGTGTGCAGTGCAAGTCATGGTTTAAAATTAGTAAACTTAGTAAGTGTTAATGGTCAGTGTTTAAACAAAGATTTTGTAAGAATTGTAGATTAATGACTAATGGCTTTGAAGTTCATCCTGGATTAATTGCAGAAGTTCACATTGATGCATTGTCCTTTGTTAGATGGCTGATGAAGGCTTTTGTTGGCAATTAAATGATAGTCTATGTATTCCATTTCAAAAGTGTAGTCCATCAATAGACAAAGCTGATGCAAGCAGAGATCAATGAGGTGCATCGCAGTTCAACCGGCAGGTCATTTCGGTGAGGTTCATTGGGGTCTATCCTAAATTCAAGTTTCAGGCAATGGCATATGAATTATCCGATGTCTTACAATTGGAATTTTTATCAGTTCATCCTCTAAAGTTCATTGTAAAAGATGGAAGTGATGTCTGGCTAGCACTAGCTGTAGTTTGTCATCATCACTCAGCGACACGTAGCAGTGGAGTCCGACTCCAAGCAGGAATGGAGCTGGATCTGGCCGGGAAACAAATATAATAATATTAGCGTAGATGCCATTCAATTTATTGCAGAGTCAGATTATGAGAAATGTTTCTGAGAAATGTTTCTGGTACCGGCAGACCTAACTAAAGCAACTTAATTGTGAGCTGATGGATAAATTAGGTGTATGCCTGGCTAAAAAGAGGAGTCTTTAGTCTAGACTTAAACTGAATGAGTGTGTCTACGTCCTGAACAGCGTTAGGGAGACTATTCCATAGTTTTGGAGCCAAATAGGAAAAGGATCTACCTCCTTTTGTGGATTTTGATATTCTAGGAACTATTAAAAGGCCAAAAGTTTGTGATCGTAATGAACGTAATGGAATATAGAGTGTCAGAAGGTCACATAAGTACTGTGGAGCAAGACCATTCAAAGCTTTGTATGTAGTTAACAGAATTTTAAAATTAATACTAAATTTAACAGGTAGCCAATGTAACGATGATAAAATTGGGCTAATATGATCATATTGCTTGGTTCTAGTCAGAACTCTGGCAGCTGCATTTTTAACAAATTGAAGTTTATTTATTGAACTTGCAGGACATCCTCCCAGTAATGCATTATAATAATCTAGTCTTGCGTTCATGAATGCATGAATTCGTTTTTCAGCATCAGCAACAGAGAGCATGTGTTGTAACATAGCAATATTTGAGATGGAAGAATGCTGTTCTACAAACATTGGAAATGTGATTTTCAAAGGACAGATTGGTATCAAATATAACACCTAAGTTCTTTGCTGTAGAAGACGACGTAACAGTACATCCATCGAGAATCAAATTATATTTTAGCTGCTTATTTTTTAGAGGTTTTTGGTCCAATAATTAGTACTTCTGTTTTGTCAGAATTGAGTAGAAGGACATTTCTGGCCATCCAATCTTTGATTTCATTTATACACTCTGCTAATTTGGAGAATTGTGAATTTTCATGGGTTTAGAAGAAATATAAAGTTGGGTATCGTCGGCATAACAGTGGAAACTTATTCTATGATTCCTGATAATATCTCCAAGGGGAAGCATGTATAAGGAGAAAAGCACAGACCCTAATATTGATCCCTGTGGCACTCTATACTTAACTTTTGTTTGATATGACAATTCCTCGTTTACACATACAATGTGGTAGCAGTCTCATAAATAGGACCTGAACCATGCTAATGCAAGTCCCCTAATGTCAACATAATTCTCCAACCTATTCAAGAGAATGTCATGATCTATGGTTCGAAGGCAGCAATAAGATCTAAAAGCACTAGAAGAGAAATGCAGCCGCGATCAGATAATAGGAGCAAGTCATTTGTAACTCTGATAAGTGCAGTCTCTGTACTATGATGGGCCTAAATCCTGACTGAAATTGTTCATATATACAATTTCTCTGTAGAAATTAACACAGTTGGGAGGACACTACCGTTTCTAGTGTTTTCGACATAAATGGGAGATTTGAAATCAGTCTGTAATTAGCCAATTCGCCAGGATCATGCTGTGGCTTCTTAATAAGTGGTTTGATAACTGCCATTTTAAAGTTTCTTGGGACATGTCCTAAGTATAGATAGGGTCCTCCGGTGGTATCATTCCTTATGTGAACTTCCCCATTGGTAAGTCTATGTGAGGTATTCTCCACATGTTAACCTCCCTCCAGTAGGATGTGGGCTTTGTAGTACTCTCCTTCCTGGAGAGGGAAGAGCACTTCCCAGCACTATTCTAGAAAGTGCTCGGTGGGAAATTGCTTAACAGCAAATCTGGAAAGTCACCGCCGGTAGCCTACTTGGGTAAGTGCCTCCTCCCCCCTTAACGGGACTAGGGAGACTTCTTACCTAACTCGCTGGAAGGTCACGATGTGGTTGAGTGCTCGCTGTGTGGCACGCAGCAGCTTGCCCGTGTCCACTCTTCCGTACCTCGTGACACGGTTCAGCGCCTGCGGATTTTCCTATAGGAACCCCTAGTATCACTACATCTACACAACGTCGAGTGAGCGACAGACAGGGAACGTCTTGGTTACTGATGTAACCTCTGTTCCCTGATGGAGGGAACGAGACATTGTGTCCATCCTGTCGCGGCGCTGAACCGGCCGCTGACATGGCCGGGACTCTCTATCGGCTCCTCAGCATAAATCTAAATGAGTGGTCTATGCCATCTCCTTTTATACCCATATGTCCGGGGGTGGAGAGTGGCATGCAAATTCCACTCGCCAATTCTCACGCCACAATGGACGCTTTCAGTCTAGACAGCATCATTGATTATAATAGGGTTCTATACTTTTGTCGCGACACGACACTCCCGTCCTTTGTAGACAGGGTGTAACAATAACATTCTGAGAAATAAATGTTACAATTAATCTATATATAGACTACCGGCTCTCTCTATAAGTTTAGGCTACTTTTAGGCTAATAATAAAATTGCTTTACAATAGTTTAATATTAAGGCTATACTCTTATTAATCTAGATAATTAATCTGTAACACATTAATAATCAAATAGTTTTAGTGAAGTATTTTGAAATGTAGGTTATACACATCAGGTAAATCAAGTAGACTCTGCTCAATGAAGAAACAATGTAGATTTACAAGCCTAATAACAGTAAAACGGTTATTGTGGTGACATATACACTTTGAAAAATTTTAACTCGATCTCAGTAGAAGAGCGGGATGAAAATATTGATGTACAATATATTAGGTTTATTCCTTGTGTAAATTATGAAATATGCTAATCTATCTTATAATTCATTGCTCAAATTAAAGTTTTAATTGTTGTGCACATATGACAAACAAAATCGTCATGGTTACTTTCGTAACCTCCATTCCCTGATGGAGGGAATGAGATGTTGTGTCGATGTAGTGACACTAGGGTCACTCTTGAGAGCCCCAAACACCTCTGATCTTTTTTCTAAAAGGCCAATGAGAATTGGCGAGTGGAATTTGCATGCCACTTCCCCGGACATATGGGTATAAAAGAAGCTTGTATGTAACCACTCGTTCAGGTTTTGTGCTGAGGAGCCGAGATATGGTCCCGGCCATATCAGCAGGTAGTTCAGCATTGTGGCAAAAGGGATACAATGTCTCGTTCCCTCCATCTGGGAACGGAGGTTACGAAAGTAACTGTCACTATCTGTCACTCATTCGATGTTGTGTCAATGTAGTGACACTAGGGGTCCCTATATAAAATGCCACAACTAACTGAACAGTGTTACATGAAGTGGCAGTGTGTGACGGTCAGACTGCTGTGTGCCTCGTAGCCAGTGCACCAGGCTGTCACGTAACCTCCCCCAATGCTCTTTATGAGTGTTGAACAGTCCTTTAGGAACAAGTCGACTCCCCAATGAATAGGTGGACAGGCTAGACCAGCCGAGGCCTCTTTTCCTTCTCTTTTCTCCCCAAAAAGAGTGGAATTTGTTAACTGACTGGGAGCCCTAAGTGTCTACGTCGGGGGGGTGTCACTCCCAAGGGGAAGACACCGTGGGGACCACACCCCACCCAAAAAGGGGGGGGGTATTTTGAGTGGAAATACATCACATGGTCTTTACCGAGCCTTGTCGGAAGTATGTCATGTGGAGAGGTCCCATGGTAGGTCCTACCCAAAGGGGGAGGAGTTTCTACAAAGCATGGCGACCGGGGTAGAGGGGCCCCTGCCCAAGGAAGAAGCAGTTTACTGACAGGGAAACGATTTTGCGGAAGATATCACATGGGGTTGCCTTCGGGGAACCATCGCATGCCTACCTCAGTACAGGGCCTCATTAGCACACTTACTGAGCTGGCAGTGAGTTTCTCCGCAAACTTGACTGCCACAAGGCTAAGGAGGAAAGTCATCCAGGGATCATAGTCTGTGAACACTACTGGGAGTCAAAAGCACACGTCTTCCCCTCAAGGGAGGGGAAAGGCACTATGCACAAGCGGTACACCTGGCCAGTTGTCCTGGAATTTACCTGCTCGTGCCTGCCACTACTCGGGACGAGACTGGCTCAACCCAGAGATTGTAGAACCTCGCAAAGGTGTTGGGTGCTGCCCAGCCCGCTGCTCAGCAGATGTCTGCTCAGGGCCCAGGAGGCCGCCACACTCCTGGTAGAGTGGGCTCGTAATCCCTCAGGGGGTGGCATGTCCTGAGCCTGATATGCCATCGTGATGGCGTCAATGACCCAGTGGGTGATCCTCTGTTTAGAGACAGCACTTCCTTTCCGCTGTCCACCAAAGCAGACAAAGAGCTGCTCGGAGCTTCTAAAGCTCTGCGTGTGACCCAAATAGATGCATAAAGCTCGCACCGGACACAGCAACACCAAGGCTGGGTCTGCCTCCTCCTGGGGCAGCGCTTGCAGGTTCACCACCTGATCCCTAAAAGGGGTCATGGGAACCTTGGGCACATAGCCCGGTCGGGGTCTCAGGATCACGTGAGAGTAACCCGGACCGAACTCCAGGCACGATTCACTGACAGAGAACACTTGCAGGTCCCCTACCCTCTTGATGGAAGTGAGTGCAGTCAGGAAGGCAGTCTTCAAAGAGAGTGCCTTAAGCTCAGCTGACTCCAAGGGCTCAAAAGGAGCTCCCTGTAGACCCTGAAGGACTATAGAGAGATCCCACGGGGGGACGAGGCGTGGTCTCAGGAACCTGTTGATCAAGTTGTGCTTCCCCAAGTACTTACCATCTACTGCATCGTGATGAACTGAAATAGCGGCTACATACACCTTCAAGGTGGAGGGGGACAGCTGCCCCTCCAACCTCTCCTGCTGGAAGGAAAGCACCGATCCGACTGCGCATCTCTGGGGGTATTCGCATCAGGAAGAACACCACTTAGCGAACAGATGCCACTTCAAGGCATACAGGCACCTCACAGAAGGGTAGCAATCTCTGCACGCAAGGTAGCGGCATTCTCGCCCTTCACCCGAGGTGAAGCGGACGCCGCTGAACCTGGGCGGGCACCTGACAAACTGAATCGCGTAGCCGAGTCGGACGGTCTTGACCAGCCATCGCGACTGGTTGGAAAGCATGAGCCACGTGCCCAAACTCCGGGCAAGGGGGAGCAAGGGAATGATCACGTCGGACGTACCGGCGGGTGGTGCCTCATGGCGGGGCGGAGCTCGAGGTGCCACGTCGAGGGGATCCAAGCCCCGTGGCCGTGCTGAGTCCAGGGACATCGAAGCACTTACCTAGCTCCTGCCACCCACCATAAGATTGGCCGAAGGGTGGGGAGGAGGAGTCTCGTCCCCTTAGTCCACTGGACCCAAACTCGTGTGGGCGTGTTTGTGCAACAGCTGGGCGCACAGGGGCGGGGGGACCGGCGCTGGAGCACCATACCTGCAAACATGAGATGGTGGACGGTGGTTGTGACGACGGCCGTGCACACCGGACATGTGACCCAGGAACAAGGAAACTGCTCTTTTGCTGAACTTTTGGGTACCGCAGCCTCTAGGGCATGCGGTGCAATTAAATGAAAACAAAACAAAAGATTCTCCTCCCAGCCCTCCACCGGAAGATGGAGTGGCCTGCTTACCAGCTCCAGTGTAGCAGGTCTCCTTTCCCCTGGGTCACCCATCTCAGGGGCACTTTGAAGCCTTCCTCGGGTTCTTAGCGGCCGGCCGTGAGACGGGTGGCATCTGCTTCCTGCGCTGGGCTCTACGCCAGAGCCAGGCCATGTGAGCTGGCTGCGGTGGAGCCGATGTCATTGCAGCAGGAGGACACCCTTGGCGATGAGCAGATGGGGTGCAGGGTCTTGTGCCGCACCAGGGCAGGATATGATGTATGGCCTCTATCTGCTGCTTCACCACCGAGATCTGCTGGGCAAAGTCCTCGACGGAGTCGCCGAATAGGCCAACCTGGGAGATGGGGGCATCAAGGAACCGTGCCTTGTCAGCCTCTCGCATCTCAACCAAGTTGAGCCAAAGGTGGCGCTCCTGGACCACAAGGGTGGACATCGTCTGCCCGAGAGACCGCGCCGTGACCTTCGTCACCCGGAGAGCGAGGTCAGTCACCAAGCGCAGTTCCTGCATCAATCCCGGGTCAGAACTACCCTCGTGCAGTTCTTTTAGCACCTTGGCTTGGTATACTTGCAGGAGAGCCATGGCATGCAGGGCAGAGGTGGCTTGTCCAGCAGCACTGTAGGCCTTAGCCGTCAGGGACAATGTAACCCTACAGGCCCTGGACAGGAGTTTCAGGTGCCCGTGCCAGGTGGCGGCACTCTGCGGATATAAGTGCACCGCGAGCGCCTTATCCACCTGGGGGATCACCGAGTACCCCCTGGCCACTCCACCATCAAGGGTAGCGAGAGCGGGGGAGCTGAAATATTGGGACTGGGCAGTAAAAGGTGCCTCCCATGATCTTGTCAGCTCCTCTTGCACTTCCGGGAAGAAAGGAACGGGGGCGGGGCGTGGCTGTGAGCGGCGCCCCGAGCTCAGGAACCAATCATCGAGCCGCTAGGGTTCCCGGGGAGAGTGGAGGGTTCCACACTAGCCTGACACTCGCGGCCACCTGGGAAAGCATGTCCGTCATTTTCACGTCAGCCTGGGACTGGGAGACCATTCCTGAAGGAGGAACTCCAGTTGAAGCCTCTGCGTCTGACTGGACGAGCCCGCTCTCCGATGCTGCGCTCGATAACTCATCCTCTTCCTGGGCTCTGAATGAGGGGTCGAACTCGCCCTGAGACGAGCCGGCGATCTCGTCCGAGCGCGCGACCAGGGCATGCGAGCATGCTGGGGAATGGGAGGTCTGTGGGGGGATACCCGGTGGAGGTGGTCACATTGAGGTCCCCAAATTGTCCCCAGTGCTAACCGGCACAGCCTCATACCCATAGGTAGAAGGTCCGAGGCGGGGATCCGCTGGGGTGGCTTGCTTTCTTACGAATGCAGCCACGACCGCAACGTTGCGATGGTCATGTTCTCGCAATGAGGACACGATCCATCCACGAATGATGTCTCCACGTGGGCAGCGCCCAGATATGTAAGACAGTGATTGTGGCTGTCGGAAGCGGAGAAATAACAACCGCAACCAGGAATAACACACAAACGGAAAGGCATCTTTAAAAATACGCATCTTTAAAAAGACGCTCCATGTGTGCCGCTCTTTCAGAAAAAAATATACTCTTTTAGAATATACTCTTTTAAATGTTCTGCCGAAGCACCCAGGGGTGTTCTCTGCAAACCACAGATGCAGAGGGGGAGAAGCTGCTGAAATGCGCCGTAAGATCCAGCAGAGAGAGGTGAATGAACTCGGCGGATGAATTCAGCTCAATGAATAGAAACGCTCAGCTCCGAAGAGAAAATCTGAATGAGTGGTTGCATACCAGCTCCTTTTATACCCATGTCTGGGGGAGTGGCATGCAAATTCCACTCGCCAATTCTCATTGGCCTTTTTAAAAAAAAGATCAGAGATGTTTGGGGCTCCCAAGAGTGACCCCTAGTGTCACTACATCGACACAACATCGAGTGAGTGACAGATAGGGAAATCAACATTTTAAATGTAGGCCATTGTTTTGTAATTGCCATTAAAATGATGTGCCGGTAAGTGTTATTCCCTTGTGTTCTTTAAGTTCAAATGACCCAATACACTGTGAAGTTAATGGTTTTTGGGAATTGATGTTTATAGGGTTAACGGGGTGAAGGCAAATGAAAGGCCAATGAATTTACAAATTTGTTAAAAATGTATTATTTGTTGTGAATGCATGCTTTTGGTAAAAAAACCAAAATATTTTTTAACCAACCAGTGTTGGTATAAAACCGAATGTCACAGCAAAGTTTAATCAAGTTCACACCGCTTGAAATGCAAACTCCAATAGTGTGAAACATGTTTAGCCTAATGTTTTATCTTTTTTGTAACCTTATTTTTGTTATCCAAATCTATGCAAAAACCACAAGACTAGGTCAGGTGTAATAAAGTTTGTAGAAATCGGTAAAGGCTCTGTACCATTAGAACGTGACGGAAAGTGATAGTGAATGAGTCAACCCGATCTCATGAAAATTAGTAATAATTTACAAGTTGGCTATTTCGTATGGTCTTGCACAATGTTGTTCACATAAACTTGTACGATTTCATCACGTACAAATTCCCGGATGTCTAATGCGGTAGTAAGCGTGAGTTTTGCACACAAGACGTTAAGGACATACTTATTAATATTATGCCCTTATCCAAACCCCTTATCTAAACTTAACCAATCAGTAGAGTGTGTAAACATGATAGGAAGCTGTTGTGTGTGACAGCAGCAAGTAATTGTCATGTATTAAATGGAAACGATGTCCAGTGACGTCATTGGCTGTAGTGAAAGTCGTAGGACTTCAAACGAGTGCAGTCGCACGATGTCATACGAATTAGCCAAATTTAGAAAAGTTGTTAGAATCCTGATGATTTCGCCGTGAGAGTGTGTTGGAATGAGCTGTAAACTCAGCCGATTGCACTGGTTCGACCCAGTCGGCTGAACATAACAGGAGGAAAAAGACCCATCCATTGACAGAATATTGATCGACCAGTCATTCACGGTCTACCGCCACTTAACTTTTTGTTTCATTACTTCTAAGTCACTGCCTGCACGCTCTTCAAAATGTTACATTGAGCACATTTACATGCACACCGAGGAGGCCCCACATGATGTGACTACGTTCACTTTTATGCGCTACAGGACACTTGCCAAATTTGGTTGGATTTTTCAAATTGACGGAAGAAAAGTTTGAGCATTGTCCTTCAGGGCCAGTTATATGTACTTCTGAATTATGAAACAATCCAAAACCATGCGTTATTAATAGGGATGTGCACAATATTCAAACACCAAAATCACTATTCGGTTATTCTGCACGTGTTTAGAGGTCTTCAACCCGATCTGAGTCCAACAGTACCTGACAAACCTACAGATTTTGAGCCAGGTTTGGTCAGTTTTTCAAGTAGGCTATAGGGCGAGATGAGTTACAGGCTGTTCACACGCGCATCGAGGCCATGTGCACATGCACTGGATGGACGTCTTTGATCGTTGTGCCACAACTCACATTTTTCAGCGTAGGACCGTTGCATTTTTTTAGACATTGTGTCAAGTTTAAAAGAACTTTAATATTTATAAATGCTTCTCGAGACACCTGTGATCTGTTTCACCATTTGTTGCGCTGCATCAAGCTTTTTCAGCACTGGTGTCACAAATCAACATTCTGATGAAGTTCAGGTTGCAAAGTTACACATGATTCCAGATTGTTTTTCTTCTGGCAAAGTTTCAGTGCTTGATAAATGGTGAGCCAATGTTTATTCCCTATTTTGCTCTGGTGTGCAGACAATAATTACACAAGCTAAATGCTGAATCATTTAAAAATCAAATTACCCCGAAGAAGTCCTATAAACAGTAGCGTTTGCTGCCTCATGGAAAGTGAACCTGCCCGTCAGAGTTATGCATTTTCCATCGGTTAAGAATAGGCCTACTATGTTGCAGGCAGTGACAGATTATTTTTGTTCGACTTTAATATGATTTTATCATTTGAAGATCTATGTATTGTGCTATTTAGGCTCATAGCTCACTGTACACTTTATTCACTGCTATCTGAGATTGTGTTTGACAGATCCATGGCAATAAACGTTCTTTATACCTGAGTCCCGACAAATAACACAATAACCGTTCGTGAACTCTCGCGGTTAACAAAATATTACAAAAGGTTACCATGGAAAATAGAGTCACGTGATGCCATGCAAGGAGCAGAAATGTGAGCGATGAGCTCTGCGCACTTTGCTGAATTTTCGATTATTTTCATGTTATAATCTGGTTAACTTTGGTACACCCAGTTACACATTTGCCCTTTGTTGCAAAAAATGGCAAAGAAGTCAAAATCCTCGGGCTCTGGAGACATTAAAAGACACTTAAGTGTTAAGGATGAAAGCCCCGACAGGCCTACAGACCCGGGACTCGATTTGGGTGGTGCAACGGGAGAGGAGATCCAGCGTCAGTTGTCTAACATGTCGGTGATGTTGACGAAGATTCTTCGCTGTAATACTTCGATCGATTACGCCGATGGAAACAAATTCTCTGAGTTAGCTACAAGAGTGACTGATGTTGAAAACGAATCGGTTTTCTGGAATCTTCGGAGAGGGAATTAACCGCTAATCCGCCCGTGACCAAAGTTGATTTGGAACATCTCCTTGTAATGCTTGAAGAGCTCGAGAATAGAAGCTGCAGGAATAACGTTCGAATTGTTGGAATTCCTGAGCATGAGGAGGGCAGAGATATGATGAAATTCCTAGACGAGTTTTTCCCGAGTCTGCTCGACATAACAGGCCACAAGCTGGAAATTGAGCGAGCTCACAGAGTGCCTGCTCACAGATCTGCTGAGGGAGATAGGCCCCGATCGATTCTGGCCAGATTTCTGAGATCATCCGATAAAGATCTTGTGTTTTGCCAGGCGAGGAGCAAAGGGAAGCTTTCTTGGAAGAACCATAATATTTTCTTGTTTCCGGACTTTGCGAACTCGACAAGAGAGAAATGCGATCGGTTCAAGGAATGTAAGAAACTCTTACATCAGAAAAATATCTCGTTCGCTTTGATGTTTCCAGCAAAACTGAGAATAGAGACGAAAAACGGTCGCAAAGTATTTACATGTCCAAATCTGGCAATGTCCTTTATAGAATCAATGTCTGAGTAAACCATTGGATGTTTCTCATTTGAGTGGGCCTGACTCTCTGTACTTACTCTTGAGGAAGCTGGGCGACATTTTGGGTTTTTTGCGTTGGCTCCGCATAGTGGCTGGAGCTTGTTTTGTAATACTTTTCCTTAAAGAAACTTTTGCATTGATGAAAGATGACTTTTGCATTGAAGTTCCCGGACAGATTGAGAGTAAACACTACGGATGACCGCAAAATATATACATACTCACACAAAGGATGTCTTTTATAAAGTTGATGGACTGTGTAAGTCATGGTATATACTTTTATGCATTTATGACTCGATCATCCGGGGAACCGGGATGCCGGTTTTGTTTCTTTTTGTATTGGTTCTGCCTAGCGGCTGGAGCTTGTTCTGTTGAATAACACTCCTTTGGAACAGCTATGGATTAATCTGTTCATTCTTCGTGCTTATTCCTCCTGCTGGATGTAGTTTGTTTTGAGTTTTTTTACGAGACATTGGAATGATTACGTCATCCGCTGAACTCATAACAGCCGGCTCACTGAACATTCGTTTGTCTATCCGTGAAACTGAATGGTTTTATATCAGCTGGAATTTGTTTTGTGGAAGATCACATCTTTGAGGCAGTTCTGTGAATGAATCTACACGTTCTTTGTGTTCATTCTTCCTATTGACTGGGTTTATTTCACAAAGTATTTTCTGTTATGTAATTTTGCTTCACAAATTTGTGATGCAAAATTGAGCAATCCGATGGCAAAGTTGTCGTGGGGACTCGTGGGTGTTCATGGACCTTTTGAGTTTAGAGGGATTGTCGCCGGTTGGCGCTGTCGTGCGCGGGGGTTAATGCACATGTTTTTCTTTTTTCTGTTTGTTTTGTTCGGGGAGATGTTCGGGGTTTGATTGTTTCACTAATGGGGAATGTGGTCTGTATAATTTTGTTTTTGACACACAATTTATTTTTTCTACTATATCAAAATGTCAAATGTTAATATGAGTGGATTGTCTCTCTCCACATGGAATGTAAATGGGTTGGGGCACCCCATAAAAAGAAGGAAGGTTATTACTTTTCTTAAATATAAGAAATATAATATAGTGTTTCTTCAAGAAACACATCTCTCCCTGCAGGAAGCTGAAAAATTTGGGAAGATATGGAGTGGACATGTTTTCTTTAGTGCTGCCTCAAGTAAGAGCAAGGGAGTTATTATTTCGGTAAATAAACATCTACAATTCAAATGTCTCAAACAGATTAAAGATACATTAGGAAGAGTAATTATTGTTTTAGCTGAAATTCAAGGGCAAATTCTGATTTTGGCTAATATTTACGCACCTAACACTGATGATCAGGGCTTTTTTATAGATCTTGAAGGGCTGCTGCAAACCGCTGGCACCCCTCATGATATAATATTGGGAGGAGGCTTTAATCTATTGATGGACTCAGTCCTTGATTACAGTGAAGCAAACGTGTGTGAGCCCCCTAGAGCAACACTGACACTTCACAGGATGTGTAAAAATCTTGGTCTTGCAGATATTTGGAGACTTTTGAACCCATCTGGTAGGGACTATAAATTTTTTTCATCAGTCCATAAGATTTATTCTAGAATAGATTTTTTTTTTTTTATTGTTTTTTTTTTTTTGATATCCAAATCCCTCATTTCATCTGTTGTTGATTGCTCAATTGGAAACATTTTAGTCTCAGATCACGCCCTGGTGAGTTTAGAGGTGATGCCACATATAGAGAAAAAGAAATCATATAGTTGGCGCTTTAATGTATCCCTTCTGCAAAATCCTGATTTCCAACAAAATTTAAAGTCCGAAATCAGTGTTTATATGGAGACCAACTGGTCCTCAGTATCCTCTGTGGGCGTGGCTTGGGAGGCACTTAAAGCGGTTCTTAGGGGTCGGATCATACAGTATGCCTCATTCGTTAAAAAATCCAAAGCACAAGAACTTGTGGAGTTGGAAGAGAATATTAAAAGTGCCGAGGCAGAGCTGAAGCGCCGTATGTCAGCTGATGGCCTCAGAGAATTGACCCGATTGAAATATAGATATAATACTATTTTGTCGCGGAAAGTGGAGTTTTGGTTATTCAGGGCAAGACAGTCATACTTTAAGTCGGGTGACCATGCAGGGAAGCTTTTGGCTAGATATATAAAGCAGAAAGAGTCTCTTTCTATCATTCCCTCAGTGAAATCTGCTGGCGGTGAAATTTTTACTCCAGCCATTGATATTAATAATGCCTTTAAAGAATTCTATATTGATCTTTATAGTTCCATGCCTTCGTCTACTGATGAAGATATTAGAAACTTTGTGGAACCATTAGATCTTCCTAAACTGACGATTGAGCAAAAAAACGCTCTTGATTCTGAGATATGCTTGGAGGAGCTTGACAAGGTAATTAAGTCCCTACCTACTAGCAAGGCTCCGGGGCCAGATGGTTTTGCCGCAGAATTTTTTTAGATCTTATGCTACAGAACTGGCTCCACTTTTGTTAGAAGTTTATACTGAATAATTAAAGAAGGGAAAGCTTCCTCCAACCATGACACAAGCCCGGATCAGTCTGATTCTTAAAAAGGACAAAGATCCAAGCGAATGTATAAGTTACTGTCCAATCTCCCTGATACAACTAGATGTAAAAATAATGTCAAAAATTTTGGCTAACCGATTAAGTAAAGTTATGACATCTCTTATACATATAGATCAGGTGGGGTTTATTCTGGGCCGCAGCTCTACTGATAACCTCAGGCGTCTCATCGATATCATGTGGTCAGTGGCGAATTTACAATCTCCGGTCGCTGCCATCTCACTTGACGCTGAAAAGGCGTTTGATATGGTAGAATGGGATTATCTTTTTAAGATTTTGGAAGTGTACGGGTTCGGGAGTACATTTATTGGTTGGATTAAGTTACTTTATAGACACCCTGTAGCAGCAGTACAAACAAATGGATTCATTTCAGATTACTTTACTCTGGATAGGGGCATCCGGCAGGGTTGCCCTTTTTCCCCATTATTGTTCTGTCTTGCCCTGGAACCATTAGCAGCCGCGATAAGAAAGGAGGATGATTTTCCAGGGGTGACGGCAGGAGGTGTGGCGCATAAGCTTCTGCTTTACGCAGATGATATTTTATTATTTGTCTCTGACCCCACTAGATCTATGCCTTGCCTCCACAGAATTATTAATTCCTTTTCCAAATTCTCAGGATACAAAGTAAATTGGTCTAAATCTGAAGCTTTGACGCTGACAGCATTCTGCCTGGCAACTGCTTTCCAGCCGGGCGCCTTCCAGTGGCCCAAACAGGGCATTAAGTATTTGGGGATTTTATTCCCAGCAAATTTGTCTGATTTAGTTAGAGTTAATTTTGACCCTTTAATAAAAAGATTTTCGAGAGATGTGGGCAGGTGGGCTTCATTACATTTATCGATGATTGGGAAGGTTAATGTTATTAAAATGAATTGTATTCCAAAATTCAACTACCTGCTTCAGTCTCTCCCTGTAGATGTCCCCCTCTCTTATTTCAAGCAATTTGATAGCATAGCGAAGTCCTTCATTTGGAATGGTCAGCACCCCAGGTTAAATTTCAATAAGTTACATAGGCCAATTGACAAAGGTGGGTTAGGCCTACCCAAGATTTTGTTTTATTATTATGCATTCAGTCTTAGACTTTTGGCTCATTGGTTGCTTCCACCTGAGAGAGCCCCTCCCTGGTTTTGTATTGAAAAGGAAGTTCTTGCCCCTATCTCGCCACTGCAAAGCCTTTTGATCAAACTAGCAGGAGAGGTTAAGTCGCACCCCGTTATTTTGCATTTGCACTCGTTATGGACAAAAGTGCATTTAATTCGGATATTTATTTAAACACAGCCTCGAGCATATGGCTGAACCCTAAACTATGTATTAATAAGTCCCCTTTTTGTTGGTCAGATTGGATTGTGAGGGGGGTTAATGCACTTGGTGACCTGTATGAGGGTGGAGTATTGAGACCTTTTGAAAATTTGGTTCAACATTTTGGCATTCCCAGATCTCAGTTTTATAAGTATTTACAGCTTCGCCACCTACTCTGCACTGTTTTTGGGAGTGGCACGCACCCCCCTAAAGTGGCAGGTGCTTTGGGAGAGGTGATTGCTGCTTTTGGAAAAGGCCATGAAGCATCAGTGTATTACTCCCTACTAATTCAGAGTCTGGGGGACGGAGCCTTGACTTCTCTCAAGAGAGTATGGGAAAAAGATTTGAATTTGGTATTGGAGGATGGAGTGTGGACTAAGATTCTTAAAAAATGTCAATTCTGCATCTAGAGATGCAAGGGTTCGCCTTATGCAATTTAAGATTTTACATAGATTTTATTGGACCCCCTCTAGATTATATAGGCTTGGTCTTAAAGACACACCCACTTGCTGGCGATGCCAGTCAGAAGTTGGAGACACTACCCATGTCTTTTGGGGGGGTGTTAGGATCCAGGAGTTTTGGTTGAGGGTTCAGAGGTATTTGTGTGATGTTTTGAACACTCAGGTTTTGCTCTGTCCCAGACTCTGTATTTTGGGTGATGGGGCGGTCATACATTTAGGGGATAATCACATAAAAAATTGGGTTATGACCAGTCTCATGATTGGCAGGCAAGTAATTTTAAGGGGTTGGAAGTCAAGTGGAGCACCCTCTTTTTCGGAGTGGTGTGTGGAAATGGGGAGGGCAGCTGCATTTGAAGAGGCGGTAAGTAGAAGGCTGGGGTTTAGTGACTTATTTACTAAGAAATGGGGCAAATATTTAGTTTTTTGGGGGGACTCTCGGGAAGGGGATGTGGAGAGTGTAGTTTAGTTTAATCATGTCTGTTTATTATTATTTAATTTATTTATTTGTGTATGTATGTGTATATAAATATATATATATATATATATATATATATATATATATATATATATATATATATTATTTTATGTATGTGGATGTGTATGTATGTATATGTATATATGTGTGTATATGTGTATGTATGTATATATATATTTATTATTTTTATTATTATTTTGGGTATTCATTAGGGGTCAGGGTGGGATTGTATTAGTAGGGTTTAAATGTAAAATGTTAATTCTTTATATATGTGTTGAGTTTTTTTCTACTGTCATATACATATGAATCAATAAAAATGTTAATTACAAAAAAACAAAAGGTTACTGTGCACATATTTAGGGTATTAAGGCACCTTTCTCTTTATCATTAAACATTAAATGCATGCAGGACTTAAACATTTTATAGTCCTCTATATTTCTGCATGAATTCTGTCGCATATATTAATTTATACCTTCAGCTTTGTACACAGCCAGGGTAAACTGCACCTTATCTTTGTGTTTGGAAGCGTTTTGTAAATCAGACACTGTTCTCTGTAGTCCTTCAAATAAATGCGCTGCACCTGTGAGACCAGATTCCCTGAGTGCGCATTCAAGTGTCTGTGCTCGTACTGCTGTCGTCCAGCATGCGTTCGGCCGAACAGTTAGCATTTCAAATAAAGCTGACATTTACGTGCATTTATAATAGAAATCTCAAAATACATAAATAATTGATTTACAGCTCGAGGCCCTTTGGGCCTTGGCAATGGCCCAATTGGTCGGATGGTTAATCCATCCCTGTGCACACCAGTACGCTTATTATCCCAAAACTCATCTTATTTAAAAAATAGGACAAAGCAAGAAATCCGAATTAACATGAGATTTGAAATAATCGCGTTATTCTCTGCTTTTGATGTCAAATCATGAAGAGGCATGTTCAACACGTGTGTACATTGGATAAGCTGGTATAAGCATAATGCACAAAAATCTACCCATGTTGACCAGTTTGTTCTTACACTATTTATGTCCTTACACTGATACACTGACACAGTTTTTTGTGTTCACATGACCACACACGTTGTCGACTTATGAAGCATAATCAGTGTAAGAAGGTGAGTACTGAGGGGGAAGCAAACGAGACGTTTCTCCCCTATGAAACTTTATCCGGAGTTTCTAAAGAAAATAATAATAATAATTATCCACCCTTTGATCTCACATTTCATAATATTTGGTTTGTTAAATTTTTTTAGGTACTCTTGTTGATCATTTTCTCATCTCATTATTTTAAAAAAGTAATGCTGCTTTCGCTTTCTTCATTGGACAAAATGCCAATGGTCGGAATAGTAGGCATAAATAAAATATGTGCAATGAATTAATGTTTTTTTTGTGGGGGGAGGGTGGCAAACCTGTCCACAGAACCCCCCCGGCGCCATCCCTGTCTCTCTTGTGCAATGTATCTTCTCACATCTCTAACACCAGAGAGTGTCAGAAAGCGGGTGTCGCAAAACTATTAAAGGGGGCCACTAAGTTAAATTACATGAAATTTCTTCACTTGGCTACAATAATTACATTCATGTCCACCACAATAATAATAAAAACACACACACAGAGAAAACACATATATTTAAAGTGAGAACTGATGTATTTTTATTCATGCAGCCTGCAAAAAAGATCTTATTGTTTTACAGTACAAGCTATTATGATCTTACTATAACCTCATGAGACCAGCAAAAATAAAAGGGTTTCACATTGTCACTTTTTGAAACAACAGTATAGAGTTTAGTGCATATAAAGCATAATTGTTGTGCTTGGAACAACTTTGAAAAACTGTACACAAGTGTACCTATAATTGGTGCTGTTTTAAAGGCATAGGGTCTCACGCCAAATATTGATTTAGCTTTTTTACGTTTACTGCACTTTTTATGAAGTTAACTGATGAATAAAAAAATATTCATGATTTATTTTTTCAAACCATCCTCACTATACAACATGAACAAGATAATAACTGTAAAACAACATTTGTTCCCGAACTAGCTAATCACTTCTGAGTATTTGTTATTCACTTTTAGTCACAAGACACAAAAGAACCAACAAGGGCTGATGTTACTGCTGTCCAGCCTGCGCTGTAGCTGTCATACTTGATTTGGATGTTGGCAACTGGAGTTGATCAATTATTTGATTTGAGAGTGATAACAAACCAAATGTATGACTTCAGAAAACTACTGCACAGGTCATATCAACTATATTTACTTTTTGGTCCTTTTTGGAACTTAACAGACCCACAGAGTCACCATTCAATTTTATTATGAGCAAAAAGCTGTGCGAAGATTCTGTTGAGCCTCAAGTATTCAGATAGAAGACAAAGGCAGGCCTAACACAGTCGTAAAAACATAACTCAAGCCCCCACATTCCAAGTCGTAAATTATACTGATAAAAATTGTGCCAAAATCAAACAAAGGGAGTCAAAAACAGACTAAAAATCCCATGAAGCCTTGCTCACTAAAGGATCGAACTCTCAACTCCTATTGGATGAGGCACACAACAGAATGCACCTCAAACCATGTCATCATCAGGAGTAGAAATACCTCTGAAATGCTTCCGGGATTTGCTTCCAGCAACTTTGCTTGCAGTGGGTAGATGCAGCTCATCGCTGCTCTCAGGTGCAACCTCGTGGCACAAGGAAGTAATGTCCGACTTGAAACTGTGGCCATACAATCTCCATCTCGCTGGACAAGTTGAGATTACTCTATGTTCAACCAAAAACTCTAACGGATCCGAAGGAGACCGCCGAGCAATCCGCATCTTCATCCGTTTGCCTGCAGAAGTGAAGAGATTAAAGATTTCTCTTCCATCTTCAATCAAGTCGACATTTCTGAAGTTCTCCGCCAGCCCGCCAAGAAGCTGCAGCCGTGCCCGCCAACAGAGCGAGGAAACGGCCTCCCGTTATCACACGAGCCTCAAGGGTCAGAGTTAAAGGACGGAGGGACAAACATTCTACCTGTATCCTCATGCGATTCAAGTATGAGGTTTACATCTGGGCAGAGATAGAATATTATAGTGTGTTATTCTTGTGTTTCAAGGTTTTTTTTGCTTGTACAGTTTAGGAACCATCATGTCTGCTCATTATTAATACTCAGGGTATTAATTATCACGAATTTGTTTTGCTGTATTGTGGTCCAACCAAATTGGACTGTTGTGCATTTTCGCCATCGCAGGTGAGACAGCAACTGAGTTCATCCATTAAAGAGTCAAAGAACGCAGGACTTTTACGAGCCGTCCACCGCGTCTCTGAGTGATAAACTAACAGCTGCTTTCTCTCCCACGATCGCGAAATCGGCTTTAGGGCCGTCACTTTATTCTCTCTCTCTCTCTCATACTAACCACACACACACACACACACACACACCTTATGTGTTATAGGATTATTTTGGTTACCATATCTAATCATATCACTGTTTAGTTTGTAGTTGTAAGTCGGAAGTTTATTGACTGCATTATATTAATTATTAATTGATATTACTTCATAAATAAACTTTGTTTATATTACAAAGAGAAGTGTTTTGGTTTGTTTTGCACACAGCTGTGTCATGCTGATGGGATGTCAGTGCTCGGATTCAAACCTTCATTCATTGTTTTTTTTTCCAGAAAATAGATATTCTTCGGATGCCGATTTTCCTAAGAAAACAATCTAATATTGAGATGGTTATACTATCTGGTTATTAGTCCCTGATTCCAGGGTGGTGCCCTGTCAGTGTTAATCCTTATTAATATTCTATTGATTTTTGATCATTGATAATTATCTTTGATGATTGTTGAATTTGAATGATCAATAAGCTAGTGTTAATTTTAATTAATGTTTCATCGATGTTAACAATTAACGATTATCTTTGATAATTGTTGATTTAAAGGATTAAAAAAGCTAACATTGATTCTCATCAATGTTCTATTGATTTTAATAATTAATAATTATCTTTGATAATTATTAATTATTGCTAATAACCAAACTTGCTCCTAAACGTAGCACACTACATTTACTGGAGCCCCATATGAGGTTTTAATGAGTTAGATTCAATTAATTAATTTAAATATTGATTAATAACTAAAGAAATAATTATTAATTATTTCTGATAGTAACACTGATCTAAACAACCAGTAAAGCCCTACAATTCTTCAGATTTCACCTGTTGTGTTTTGTCACACAGGTTTGGAGCAACATAATAGTGAGTGTGAATTGTTTTTGTTTATTTGGTGGACTATTTCTTTAAATGATGATGATAACACTCAATTAATATTCATATTAAATGGACAGAAGTACTAATCTTCACTGGAGAAATTTCCATTTTATTCAAGAAGACTTCAAGGTATCAGTATTAGTGTCTGTATCATGATAATGGCTCTAGTAATACTTGGTATCAAATCCATAAGAATGAGTGGTATCGCTCATCTGAAGTGAAAACAGATCTGGGAGAGTGTTGGGGTTTTCATTGTGAAATCTAAACAGAAGAGACTCCATGTATGGTAGAAATGTCTTTTTGATTTGATACATTTGGCTTATAAATTATCATCATGTGAAATGTTGATTTACTTGTGTTGTGGTTTATTTCAGTTTTGTTGTGTATTGTTTTAGTTTTGTTGTGACGTTTCTGTTTGTTGTGGCTTATTTCTGTTGAGTTGTGGCTTAATTTCATTGTGTTGTGGCTTTTTTCTGTTGTGTTGTGTTGTGTTGTGGATACATTTTGTTGTGTTTTCAGCTTTTGTTTGCTTTGGTAATTGTGTGGTGTTGTGTACTAGATCTGTAATCCCTTCAGTCTTTGGTAAAACAGCTGTATTATCAACATTACCACCACAGGACAGAATTAAATAATATGATGATGGCACTGAGAGGGTTCGTTTTCATTCCTCATACAATCACACAAAACATTCTTTGTAGGGCTTCAGATGTTTGTAAACATTTTTTTCTACTATACTATATGGCCAAAAGTTTGTTGACACCATATGTGCTTGAATGACATTTGATTTCAAAACCTTAGGCATCAGTTTCCCCCTTTGCTGTAATAACAGCTTCCACTCTTTTGGGAAGGCGTTCCACTATACTGTATGTAGTAACATGGCTGCAGGGATTTGCTCTCATTCAGACACAAGGCTATCAGTGAGGACAGGAATTGATGTTGGTCGATGGGGCCTGACTTACAGTTGCTGTTCCAGTTCACCCCAAAAGTGATCAGTGGGGTTCAGGTCTGGGCTTTGTGCCGGCCAGTCAATTTCACAGTAAACCATTTCTTTATGGATCTCACTTTGTTCACAGGGGTATTGTCATGCTGGAACAGAAAAGGGCTATCCCCAAACAGTTGCCACAAATTTGGAAGCACACAAAGCCCAAGCCTTTACATAAAGAAACATTAAGATTTTTCTTTACTGGATTTAATGGAGTAACCAAATTCATTAATTAGAAGGGGGAGTCCACAAACCTTTGGCCATATTGTGTATGTTTTAATACCACACGACAACAAACATTTCCAAATGAACAAAACATGTACCCTGATCTGTAAATAATTCTGAGTATACCATGTTAAATAGCAGCAACACCTCATCCACATCCCTTAAGATGAGGGCCATGGTTAAAACTGTGTCCTGAGGGAATAAACTTATAATGACCAGTATACACTCATCGGGTTTAGGCAACATCGTTGAGTGGTCATCAGTTTTCCGGACCGGAGTGCTCGTTTCATAGTTTAGTCACACTGCTTTCAAAAACCTGAACCAGCAATGTTTGGTGAGCATTTGAGCCCATCTTATGCAATCAAATGTTTTATGCAAATTGCTTTACTGCGGTCAAATCAACAGATTTAAACAATAATCACCACATTTATTCCAGAAGTGGTTTCAGCTCATATGCACAGTGTAACGTCTGTGTAAGATCAGTGATGGTTAATTACACTTTGTTTAAAAAAAACCTTTTAGCCTTTTGACATTTGCATATAAATTACTGACCTGGCCTCCGCGTTTACATTTATATGGGTGCTAAATTGCAAATGGTCTTTATCACTATCAAAAGGATGCTAAAACAGGTCGCCTCTGGAGTGTCTCCATCAAGCTTCAAACACATTCCACAGAAAGGGGGGTGACCCCCCCGTGCCAGGCACCAGAGCAGTCTGTCTGTCTCCAGTAATTCCAATACACGTCACACACACACCTAAAGACATTTTCTCTATTTAGGCCATAGTAAGCAGTTATAAATGTATCTGCTATATGCATGTGTTGTATGTATATTCCCCTATTATATTAACTTAGTTAAAACCCTTTACTTGTATTAGTTAGACGTTAAACGCATATATTCAAGTGTATGAGTGTATCTCTGCTTTAATATCGTCTGGAGATTACCTTCTTGGTATCAAAATGATCTTCTCTTTATTTCTCACACAATAATGTACACCATGTGATCGTGAAATGCATAGAACAATTCTTACTATGTTTTGAATTAAAAGCTGCACTAGCGGTCCAGATCAGCAATAAAATGCGAATGGGCCATAAACGGAGACAAAGGATGTCTCTCCCGCTCAAAATGCATGCCTCTGATTGGCCACTCCACCCACAAAATGGGTGCGGCAATGAACTATCAAAACTCCAGAATGCAGACTAATCATCGCTCAAAACTCTTCTTCTTGAGACCAACACACTCCAAAACTCTCTCTTGAGTTTAACCTTCTGGCAGTGTTTACCTTCAAGTAACTTTGTGGATTTGCTGTGGACTTCTTCAACTCACTCCTAAAGAAATCGTCGAGAACCTCGTCTACCGCATCAAGACACTTATTCAGCAACAAACCAATGCAAGTAACCATTTACAACTGATTAGATGCGTGTTTAAGTTTGAACCCCTTTTAAGGTGAATTGTGCCTCTGATGATTCTCATATAGGTTGTGGTTAATTGATGTGAATACTGCCATTCTCTGCTCTTCTCTCTCCTTTCCTTACTTTCCTTCATTCTATATATGTATGTTTTGCTTAGTTTGTTTGTATGTTAGTTATAGTTTCATTTATTAAATCCCTTATATTCACAATTGATTGCCTCTGTGTTCCGCTCACAATTCAAAGTCACTGAATGTTGCTCCTTGCTACATGCTAAACTACTGCTAGCACTGTATAAGTAGGAAGGCTATTGTTCCTTGGCCAGGAAAGTAACCTTCCTAGAATTGATAAATAATTATATTGTCTGCTCGGTGGACGGACAGATCAAGTAATTGTAATATCGATTCTGCTACAGTTAATTCTAAGATCTAATCTAAATATTTATTATTAATTATAACCAGTTATAATTAATTATAAATAATTCCCTTTTTAAGCTAATTTGCTACAACAGTGATGATAAAAAATAAAAAAGAAACTGCACAAAAAGTTTGCTTTTATTCTCCCTGCTTCACATGTTAAACAGGCGTGTCTCATCTGTTCAGGGTCTGTTGTGCATGTAAAACTTGACAACATGTAGTGCCACTGAACCTGAATATATGCATAAATCATCATTATGTTTGATTTTTTAGAATTTACTTTCCACGACTACAAAGAAAATGTTGTAGTGTGTTTGCGATGCTCCATAACTATAATCTGAAGTCATATGGCGAACAGTCACTGGAAATTGAGCATGGGGCCCAAAACCTCAAGACGAGATGGTGAACAAACATTTGAGTGGAGTTTAACTTTTAAAAACACATACTTGCCTTAAAATTACATTTTTACTCCACTGATTGTTGGTGTAGGTTTAAGTTGGGGGGTTCATATTATGAAATATGAATTCCTCTTCACTATATTACATCTTGTACAGCTGAAAACAACTCACTTTTGGCGCCCCTCTGTGGACATTCCAGCCGGAAAATGAAGCTAACACGTGCCCATATGCTCAAGAACACATACTGCTTTGGCCACTGGGGGCAGTGTTTCACATTTCGATGAGCAGAGACCACTTTTTTCTAAAGGTGCTTTCACACTTGGTTCAGTTGCTTGGACGAACCCGAGTTCATTTCCTCCCCTTTCCCCTGCCCCTGCCGGTCTTTGTTAACATAATATTATTTGAGTCTGAACCCTGGTCCAATTGCGACATCAACTGGGTAACAACTCAAGAAGACCTCAGCTTTACTGTGTTATCACTTCACTATGTTCTTGGCATTTTAAAAGGATAATTGAACAAAACATTGCAGAGTACCTGGTTTAGAAAGCCCCTCTACCACTACTGCCAAACGCTCGACCACTTATGATGTGAGTTTTTGAATCTGTGTTTGAGATTTTTTGTATCTTGCTAGTTATGAACACTGCGTGCTGGTGTTTCTCTAGACATGCCGACAAAGCAGATGAAAAGTTGCAGCTGGCAGGCAAATAAATGCAGTGTGAAATGTGGTAACAGAAGCACAGGTTCCTGCTGCTTCAGCAACAAAGAGCCTCCGTACGAGACATCTGCTGCGTAGTTATAGGGGACATTTAGTCACATGATCCAGTTGAACGGCTCAGAGCTAGTGTACTACTTACTCAACGTTTCTCTCTGGTTTGGACAAATCACATATATGCCTCTGTAATCCTCTCTTGCTTCTTATATTCAGATGATTTTGAGATTGTAGATCCCTCCTGGTCTGATGTGGTCTTGTGTGAATGCTCACTAGTGCTGTTTAGCATCCTACTGCGGGAGTGTCATAGAGGCAAAAGTAAATTGAGCTCACTAGGATGATAAATGATCATAATGAATGCTATTGTTCTCTTTGCTAGTTCTAGCTGGGGTGGCAGCCAGATGGTCGCTGCTTTGCTCTTGCTGCTTTCTCTGTTTTTATGTTCATGTCTGATAACAGCCACTAACACATGTACTTTCTGGATAAATTGGTTCTATCTCCGTGTAGAGCCACCTTAAATTAGATCTACACATTTTTAATTGTTCTTCACTTGTTCTAGTGGTTTATATATATATATATATATATACTACCAGTCAAAAGTTTTGAAACACTTGACTGAAATGTTTCTCATGATCTTAAAAATCTTTTGATCTGAAGGCGTATGCTTAAATGTTTGAAATGAGTTTGGTAGACAAAAATATAATTGTGCCACAATATTAATTTATTTCATTACAAAACTAAAATGTAATTAAAAAAAAAGTTTTTGAAATGGATGACTTGGACCAAATAATAAAGAAAAGCAGCCAATAAGTGCCCAACATAGATGGGAACTCCTTCAGTACTGTTTAAAAAGCATCCCAGGGTGATACCTCAAGAAGTTGGTTGAGAAAATGTCAAGAGTACATGTCTGCAAATTCTAGGCAAAGGGTGACTACTTTGAAAATGCTAATATATATATATATATATATATATATATATATATATATATATACTGTATATTTCTGCACTGAATTTACACATTAAATCAACACACCTTGTTTAAAAACCTTTAAAGTGACTCCAGCCAGGTCTCCTATGCAACCAAATTGGCCCAGTTGCTAGGGAGGGTAGAGTCACATGGGGTAACCTCCTCGTGGTCCCTATAATGTGGTTCGTTCTCGGTGGGGCGTGTGGTGAGTTGAGCGCGGATGCCGCAGTGGATGGCGTGAAGCCTCCACACATGCTATGTCTCTGTGGCAACGCGCTCAACAATCCACGTGATAAGATGCGCGGGTTGATGGTCTCAGACACGGAGGCAACTGGGATTCATCCTCCGCCACCTGGATTGAGGCGAGTCACTAAGCCACCACGAGGATTTAAAAGCGCATTGGGAATTGGGCATTCCAAATGAAAAATCCAAAAAAAAAAAAAAAAAAAAAGGTGATTTATTGGAGTGGCTGTGTAAATCAGTGCTTCAACTTAGCCACTATTTTCTAAACCTTTTATTTAAGGGGTTACAATTTATGGTTAAGTTTATGTTTGTGTTAGGGGTAACACAGCTGCTTCCGGCCAGCACTGAATTTCTGTTTGAAATTAACTAAGTCTTGCGTGACGTTCGTTCCTCTTTTGTATACAAATCTGCTTATATAAATCTTCACTTTGGTTCTGCTGAAGAAAGAAAGTCATACACATCTGGGATGGCTTAAAGGTAAGTAAATCATGAGAGGATTTTCATTTTTGGGTGAACTATCCCTTTAATAAAAATCATAATAACATTGTTTGTTGGTTGGTTTATTTTTTGCAATGGGAGTTAGTGTCATATGTCTTGTCATGAACGGGTTGAATTCAACTGATTATGTCCATGAAATTGTTTTATGGTTTTAATTGCCGGAAACAGTCAAGCAGGTCAAGATCCAGATAATTTAACTAACATATCTAATCATTCACACTACATTGAACATGAAAAAGTCTTAGAACACCAAAGTACACCACATTCATGTGAAGTGCCAAAAGTCATACCGGTTCTTCCCTCTGCCTCTCATTGTCAACACTAAACCTGAATGAAATCCCAATTCCCTGTGTGAAAAGACTGTGGATAAATGATTTTGGATTTGGCTGCTGGCAGCACTATTGTTCATTCTCTTTTTTAACTTATCAGCTGTTGACCTACGTACTTCATCTTACCAGAAGCTCAATGCTTTTATTTTGCAAGCAGTTTCCAGATAGTTGAGGAACAGTCCACTGTTCATCAGGAGACATGCAGGAAACATGTCCAGATGTTCTTCACTCATTGACTCGCTCCATCAGAATTTCTCCATACGGTTCCAATGCTCAGTAATGACTCCTCACGCCTCGGGCTCCACGCCACATCTGTGACTCTCTCCTCCCTCGTTATCCGTCCTTCTATCTCTCTCTCTCTCTCTCTCACTCTCTGCCATATACTCCCATTAAGCACATTCACAAACACAACAGCTAGACACCTAAATCCTCTCCAAAACTCATCTAATGGAGTCAAGTGTGACCAAACATTCAAAGGTGATTTTTTTTATGTTAAAATACTTTGTTATATCCCAGTTTAACATGTAGAGATAAATATAAGTAAGCCATGTGTAGATCGATTCCACCAAAAACTGTTTTTATTCAGCATCCTGACTGCGAATTATGCAAATCCTGACTGCGAAAAATGTAGGATGGAAGGGGAAGACTCATATACAGTATATTCATGAGGGAAGCCATAACTATTGGACATTGGAGCGCTACCTGATTGGTCAGAAAAACTGTAACCCAACTCTACCCCTACACCTAACCCTAACCAATCAGGTAGGTCTTCCCCTGCCATCCTACGTTTCGTAAATCCGCATCCCAGCCAGCCTGTTACAGCAACATTGACTTGACCAATTGTGCGGAGAGGGAATATTTGTTTTTCAAACCAATTGCAGACAGGTGGACTGTTTAGGAAACCTGCTTGAAAACAGTGATTATTTTGACATTTGATCTGGTGACGCTAGTGGCCCAGGAATTACTCTTTTCACCTAATATTGCATAAAATTGCTAATTTCTAGCAGTATAGAGCAATAAGACAGAATGTTTGACTGAAAGACACTTTCCCAGTTTGCATAAGGGACAAAGACAATCACAAAAATACAATATTAACAAAGTTCTGCACAGAGAAAGAGAGACATGCACAGACGCTAACAGCCTGACAGTCTCAAACATGCAGGGCTGCTGGCGCGTTCACCCTCAGTCTTGTTTTCAGGTTCATTAAGCTCCTGTGCGCCACAGTTTGGCTGACAGGATGAGAAACCGCGGCAAGCTCTCACCCCGCAGGTATCTGCAGCGATTATTACCACAAAAAAAACACTCTCGTTAGGGCCCTTGTTACAGCTCAAGGGGGAATGGCTAATTAGGGGGACAAACACGGCTTGAAAATGAGTCGATTGCACCTGTGGACTTTTGAATTTGTGCAAAATCTCTGCTCTGCCACAGCTCGCGTTCATTTGTATCCTGTGAAAGAGAGTGAGAGTGTGTGATGGACAGACACTGTCGGCCGTTTGAAAGGTTTTATGAAAATGATCATCCAATTAGCAGGACTGAGAGTCTCTGTAGGCGAGATAATTTCCTCTCTCATGTGTGGTGTAATTTCACTCCGCTCAAATGAACTCGTGAGGGAACATTCAGTTAGTTTTCTCATTAATGGATTATAATTTTATGGGAGAATATGTATCAAACCTGTTATCACTAAAGCAATTTCTATTTTCAGTCCTCTTGACATAAAATAATAATAATAATTATTTTGTTTTTTTACAGGTAGGAGTCAGACTAACTCAAATTATGTCCTTCACAAAATCTTACCGGCTTCTCTTTTACTATTATGCACATTTTATTATGCATTTGATCTCAAATCAGATATTTGAGCTTTGTATTGTCTTTAAAGCAATACAGTCCTCCCAATAACACAGTTGGACATTATTATTTAACAGCAAATAATGATTGCTTTTCCCTTTGCATTCGCAAAGACAACAAATCTAGCAAGGCGCGTGATGAAAAACACAAAATGACAGAAAAGCCTGCCTGATCTCCAGTGGCGGATGTAAGCATGGGCGACATGAGCATCTTGCCGGTGGCGGCACAATGCGCCCACACAGATAAGTGTGCGCCCTGAACTTCACCAGCCATCTCATTTACAACTCCCCCTCCCCAATACATGCTTCAATACATGTTTTGCTGCAGTTCCCTGTGTAATGTCCAGCAGGGGGTGCCAGCGAGTTAAATGGTGTCGTAAGCAGAAAAGGTTTTTAAGGCGAATAATAAGTACCTCCCTAACCTGAAACTTTAACCTGAACCTAGCCAATAGTGTAGAGGTCTGCATTCCCACAGAACTTAAGCAGGATCCAATTAGCTTTCTCGCTGCGTGGGATTAAATTTCCGAGTTGAAGGTGGGACCGGACAGAGAAGAACCTGAAAAATCCAATGTGGATATCTTTTTTTATGTTATTAATTTATGTATGCAAAAAAATTATGATTATTATATTATTTTACAATTAATTTGTATTTATAACAAGAAACAGAAAATACAATGCAAAATATGGAAACAACACATTTATCAAGTTAATACTTACAGCCTGGTCTCATGAAATTTACGTGAGCATTGCAATGTTTTTGCAAAACTGAAATTACATACTTCATTACACGTATGGCTGCAGTTTCCAAATGGCACCAAAACCGAGCAAAATGAGGTTGTAATCAGGCGAGGTTTTTAATGTGAATTTTAAATGGGGGTTTTAATAAGTAAAACTTACCTCCCTAACCTAAAACTTTAACCTAAACCTAACCAATAGTGTCCGAAAAGATAAAGGAGAGTCTAACAAAACAGACATTCTTACCCTTAACCAACACCTAACCCTAACCCTAACCTGATAGTGTTTTAAAATGCAAATTCAAAATACAAATAAAACAAAACAATAACATCAGGTCACATGTCATCTGATAATAGCAACAACAGAAAAATAAAACGTTCTTTGAGTACACTTGTTCATTTGTATGGCTTTTGCCCGATGTGGAAAACACGCGGAGTTGCAGGAAAGTGAGCGGTCGGGAAGAAAATCACTGCGGGCAGAGAGCGGGTGAGCGTGGAGTAAAATTCAGCGGGAGCATTCTGGTGCAGGAAAGAAACATGCGGTAGCAACCGGGAGCAGATGGAAAAAACAGTCCCACGAAGACCTCTACAATAGTGTTCTAAATGCAAATAAGAGGTGAATAAAATAGACATCCTTACCCTAAACCAACACCTAAACCTAACTGATAGTGTTTTAAAAGTAAATGCGTCATGAAAAGCACATTTTCTGAAGCAATCAAGCCATTTTGTGTCACTTCATGACCCTTTCATCTCTCGTCAGCTTGTGTGTTTAGCTGGTCTTGAACCGCGGCCTGCCGAAGTCCAAAACTCTATCAGGTGAACTACTGCGCAAGCTTATCACATTGGAATAAGTGTGTAAATGCAGGTGAGTCTGAAATATAAGCATTAAAATGTGTAGTTTCTCAAACGATGCATTACAGTAAAAGTGTTTCGATATCATAACAGCAGTGTGTGAGTAACAGAGTGAAAAATATGTTTATAAAGTCATAATCAGCCGTTGTATTTGTGATTTGTGTGAAAGTGAATAATAGCACAATTATTGTAGTACATTTAGTGTTCATTTCACAACAAAACAGAACACAGCACGTAAAAATCAGTTTGCAGAAATGTAGTTAAAGTAACGTTCATTCTATGACACTAGGTTGGAAAAAGCAGAAAAAAATTAAGGGCTGTAAAATCAAGATGGATCTGATGTTTTTTTATGGCTGGCCTTTTGTTGAAACACTAGTTTCAGCATTTAACCTCAGAGCATTAATTTCTGCTCTGTGCTCGCGACGGCTCCATCATCAGGCCCTGTGGGTAGATGCGCTGATGTCATTAGCCCAGAGTTAATGAAATACACTGATACATTTCTTCATTTCTCAGATTAGTGCAAGTACAACCAGGTGTAAATTTTAGCTGGCCGTTAGGACATACATTTTTAGATTGGTGAGGATAGAGAGGTTGGACTCTTTCATAAAATATAACACAGCTCTGCTTTTAACATATTCACCAGTTTTTCATTGAACTCATATTAGAATACGAGGATTGTGAGTGTCTTTCTAACCTCCTCAGATCACGACATACAGTGCATTTTCATATATTACAAATATAATACCTCACTTCTTATAAATAATGAAATCAAATCTCCAAATACTCCTTTCTTTAGATACTGCCATTGGCTAGTATTTACTTGCTTAAATTCCTTCACTGGAAAAAAATAAATAAATATTCGAATCAAATGTCTTCATCTTATTTTTTGTAAAAAAAAAAAAAAAATATCAAAAAATAACAATTTAATATAAACATCATATTTTTGCATTTAAAAAAAAAACTGTCAATGCCACAAGACAATAAAAAAAAGCTGAAAACAAGTCTTAATGTCTTTTATTTATCAGGTGAAATGATCTGGTTTTAAGGATATTTAGAGATTTTTTTTTTCTTTTTTTTTTCTGGTAAACAAGACAAAAGACACTTATTAAGAATATAATATTTTGTGTTCAAGCCCATGAGTCCAAACCAGTGACAGAAAGCCTGACAGTATTGAGCAGAAAAACCTTCTCCTGATGGGTTAAATTCATCTGCGAACAAAGCATCTGAGAACTGGAGAGATGTGATCGTGTTCTGAAAGAGGAACGGGAGAGCAGTCGAGTCTCACAAAATATACATGTTCATTATGATTGGACGACACACCAGAGGAAAACAATAAAATGTCCCGAGCCGACAGTGGCGCGATGCAGAACATTAACACTGTAATTTACATACAATTACTCACATACTGCAGCTGTAATTTAATTTGTTTGAGCAGTACAGTGCAACCATGAGGAAAAGATTCAGAGAAACTCGCCAAAGCCACCATTATTCTTCCACATGAACAACTCCTCTCTCTCTTTCGAGAATTAAACAGACAGAATGAAGAACAGTGACAGGTTAAAAACCTTTGTACTGCACCCCCCATGTCTGCTGGATACTGCGGTCAAGTCATTTTTATGTGTATTGCACTGTTCACAATACATATTGTTTCGAAGCAGCTTTACAAAAAATCATGCTGTAATGGCTGCAATGTCTTTAAGTCCCCATTGAGCAGTTTCATTAAAAAATGCCATCGAAAATCACGCCTTAAAATGTTTTCTCTTTAGGCCCTCTGCAGTGTGACATGCTAGACTTCATCTGAAAACATTTTTCTAAGTCTTTTATAACTATTAAATGCAGGCTGAGAGCATATTAACTGAGCTCGAATAATAGGAATTATATGGTCTAATATGATACGGTTAAGAGACTGTTACAATTATGACAAAAGGAGTAGCAATTGCAAGAAATAGGCTAAAGTTACAGTTGCCAGAAACTCTCCATAATGAGCAATGAGATTCAAATTGTGAGATATAAACTTATAATTTCAAGAAATAAAATCACAATAACAAGAAAAAAGGCGCAATTACAAGATAAAGGCTAAAGTCGCAATTGTGAGATATAATCTTGGAATTATGAGAAATAAAGACGCAATTGCAAAATATAAAGTTGCAATTACAAGAATATATAAACTCAATTACACGAAATAGTCACAATTGCAAGAAATAAATTTGCAATTGCAAGAGTATAGGCTAAAGTTGCACTTGCGGTTACAGTTCAAGAAATAAAGTTGCAGTTGTGAGATATAAAGACGCAATTACGAGAATTAAAGTTGCAACTGCAAGATATAAACTTGCAATTACAAGAAATAAAGTTGCAATTGTGAGAAGTCAAAATTAATTTAATTTTTTTTATTCCATTAAGTAATCATGGCATCATAGAATAAAGCTAAAAAGTGAGAATTTGAAAGAAATGGTAACCAGTTACAAGATCTAAAATATACACTTTCCCTTATACATACAGTATATGTATATAAGCAATATCTGGCCCTAGACTGTAGTTCACTGACTCGTTTCATGTCACCAACTGGCTCATATTACACACAAAAATGGTCTTTTGCCTCCACCTGCTGGCTAAAATATGTAATGTCACAATATTAAATGTAAAGAGACAGATAGATCTTAACACATCTGCACTGCTCTTACACTTTAGTTTAGAATGCCACGAACACAAGCGGAGTGATACACACAGTGAAGCATACGAGTGCTGATGGTGTCAGACCATCATTACTCATGGAACCTTTCTCGTCCAATCAGATTCAAGGACCGGAACTAACTGTTGTATATATATATGTACACACACACTGTATATATATTTGATCCATAAGATAATTTAAAAAATCTTCCTCATGGACTGTTTTGACTTGTTAACTAAAGGCAGACTGTTGTATTGTTGATGCTGATAACGGATACTGAATGTTGTGCTCTTGTGCAGTGCGATTTATGATGTGTGGGATTCATTCATTTGTTTAATAAGCTCTTTATCTCTGACAGTAAAGAGCATTTGTGACAACAACACCCCTGCCCTGTCTATCTCTCTGTCTATCTATCTTTCTTCATCATTCAACACCTCCATCCCACCTCATTTCTCTGCTTGTTAATAGAGGAAGAGTGAGCATATATACAGTACATTATAACAGTTGCCCTGAACGGATCGGGATGATTTCCAGCTCTCTCCCGGCAGCTGGGATATTTCCAATTTTAGGCAGAATTAAACGGGCTGAGGCGGTTCTGACAGGTGAGCTGTCACCTCCCGTGTCTCAACAGCCATCTTTAACTCGCAGCATTCACCGGCGACTGACAGAAAAATACCCACCAGCACCCGAGAAAAGAACTTAATGTCCTATTCACCCGCAGCCGCCGCTTGAAAATTGCTTCGCTTTTTGCCTCACGTATTATATATTGTTTCTATGACAGAAGTGCTTGCTATTATTGCACTTTGAAATATGAAAGTTTGAAAAAAGCCACGGAAAGGCGCATTTGGGGAAAAAGGTTGTGGGGGGGGGGAGAGTGCTGCGAGGATGTAATTATTTTAAATAGACTGCTAATGTGTATTATCATGCCATTAAATGTAAATGAGACAGGGCTAAAAGAGCTGACTTGTCAATTGCTTGAATGAAAGAAGAAAAACCAAATCTTTGGATGAAAAAGGGCAATTTAATATGAGCTCACATTCTGACTTTTTGGCACATGTAGCAGCGAATGCAACCCGTTCACTTCTTCAGGGGCGTTAGATGCCATGTTTAATTTTTGTTAATTTTGAACATGAGGCTGTGAGGGAGACAGTCTGTTTAACGGGTTGCACTCGTGTGTCTAGATATCAATCGTTCAGGTGATGAAATGAACAAATTTCGGTAGACAATAAAACTCATAGGTTGTGAAAATTAGACCACAGAGAACCTTACATTTAGAAGTTAGAACTTTAGAAAGATTAGTCACAAAGACTTCATCTGAAACTATTTTAAACAACAGTTTTCTAATACTTATATGATCATAAGGGCTGTCATTCAATTAACATTTTAATATAATTATATGATGCACCGATTAATCAATCATTCATCAATATTCACTGATATTAGTGTATAATAAAACTAATAAGAAATATCATATATAATAGACTCTTTTAATACATTACATCATGTACATGCAGTATATAAATATATTGTGGCAACAGACAAGTAAGTGATGGCTAGTTTTATTTCCACTAAAGGCAGACTTAGTCATGAAGAACCTTAAAACAGCTGAATATATTGTATGTAATGGACTGTATGTCTATCCCTCAGCATCATTTTCATTCCCATCAAATATAAATATGACATCCACCCTTAGTAACGCCTATGCATCATCGATCAGTCGGGTCTGTCGCTACAAGACTAAATCAGATCAAAACACTGACCGTGAGCCCTCGCACCCAACCGTACTCTGATAAACAAACATACTCATCGCTATAGAGTGAGAATAAGGCTGAAACCCCTTAAAATAAAGAGCTTGATGTGTGTGTGGTGTGAGTTTGATTCTTCTGACGTTGCGCCGGCCGCTTCTCTCTGATCGCAAACATTAGACTGAATATTAATGTCCCACACGGACACGAATACCATTAAAGCTCAGCCGCTCATTCCTCTCTGTCTCCTCCTCCACTGTACAAGAATTAATGAAACGTGTGTAACAGAGCGAGAGAGGACGTGCACGATTTTGCGATAGATATTTTTCAGTCTTGCAAGACAAATTGAAGCACAAATGTGGTATTTCTTGACTGAATGAGTTTAAAATCATATTATTGTGCCATTAGAACAAATAAACTGTTTTCTCGTATCAATTTCTACTTCTTTCACACCATTTCTTGAGTCATCAGATTTCCAAATTAATTCTGGGTCTGCAAGGCCTTTGTGCGGCTCTCCGGAGCAGAAAAGGGCTCAAAATGACAGTTTGAAAATGACCCGTTGGGTGAAAGGAAGGTTTGCGGTGGGTCGGGGATGGAAAGCACTTATTACGCTCTAAGTGCTCGACGGTCGCAGCCTGGGCAAAGTGAGCTGTTAAAGAATATCATCTGAGGAGAATAGCCAGAGGAGGTCTTTTGATATGCAGACGAGCTGACCCCTGCGTCGCTCCTTTAATTGGCTTTTTAATTTTCCAGCCCATGTGACAATTTCAGACATGATCCGCCAGCTTTGTCACAGTCATTTCAGACAGTGTGACAGTGAGAGTTGCAAGAGAGGATATGCTGTTTGGAGAAAATGAAAGTTTAAATTGGCCTGCTTACATCTGCACTGTTATTAATGTTTGGTTTATGTACTCGTGTGTCAGACGGACATTTTGGAGCTTCTCTTTTTGACTGCATCGCATCTCACCAGTTTTCAGCGTCTCTAGTCATTAGAGCTGTGTGTTCGGTCCAGCTGTCTTTGAGCACAAGAGCACATTATCTGTAGAAGGTGCTGCAGTGTATATGACATAATTTGGGGAGAAATATGACTAATTAAAAACTGTTATGAACTGTTTGAAGCAATGCAGCTTTTCTAGCTTCTCACATCCTTAAGGTGCGGTCACACAACACTTCGCGCTCTGTGTGCAGCGTCCTAAATAATGTCCCATGTTCAAAAGTCTGGAATATTAAAATGATTGAGTCAAATCTTTCTTTTGACAGAACTGCCTTGGAAATGAACCTCTTTAGTCGCTCAACTGTTTTCTTCTTTAGCATTAGTGCCTGCAGGGTCTGGAGGAGTTGCTGCTGTGGGTTTTATGCAGTTTCTGAGCTCTGTTTGTACAATCAGCAAGACCACACAAAAAGACTTGCCATCCTAATCTCTTACCCAAACAATACAGCAATTACACTCGCTGATAAAGTGAGAACTTTTCCATCCTGCCAGGTCTTGAGATGCTTTCATCTGCACTCTGTTTTATTCAAGTGGGTTTGAGTCTCTCTCTCCATCAGTTTCTTGTGTTCAGGATTTGATGTCATTGAAGAAGAAGGCTTTATTCTGTCACACATTATACATTTAGCATATTCACAGTGAAATTCTTTTTTTCACATATCCCAGCTAAGCTGGGGTCAGAGCACAGGGTCAGCCATGATACAGCACCCCTGGAGCAGATAGGGTCAAGGGCCTTCCTCAAGGGCCCAACAGTGGCATCTTGGTGGTGCTAGGGCTTGAACCCCCAACCTTCTGATCAGTAACCCAGAGCCTTAACTGATGAGCTACCACTGCCCCTAAGACAGTTGTGGTTATAATGGTCTGAACCGCTGACACACATGAGCCGAGCACATCAAACTCATCATTAGTTACATACTTCAGATGGCTAATACAATACAGGATACACAGAAGTGATTGCATGGCTTGATTTCTCTTTTACTTATGGAAAAGGAATTCTGTCAGTTGTTTCTCGCAGTAGAGAAGAGATAAGCCATATTACATTGACTGTGAAATATATGTATTTATATTTCCACTGGCTTACTGAAATCTCATTAGAGAAAATGACTAATTGCCACATACTAATGCTAATGCTTCATCAACAAAGCAGCTGCACATTTAAAAATGTGAATCCACAATGTAATTAAAATATCCAATATTAATTTAATTACAGCACGTATGTGTGATGCAGTCATTTTAGAGGGTTCGCAGTCTCTTGAAATAAATTAGCAGCCGAGAGTGTGTGTCATATGGGAGTTGAAGATTATTCATCAGAGAATGAGACATTTACACGAGCAAAGCTGTATTTTACAGGAAAAATCTCTTTAGTTACTACAATAAACATTACAAAGGGGGGAAAACATTACTGCATGTGTTCAAAATAAACAACATTTATATACAGCATTGAGAAACATTTGCATTTATTCATTTAGCAGATGCTTTTATTCAAAGTGATGTGCAAATGAAGAATACCGCAATATAAGAGATTCATACAGTAGACAGTGTTGGGTGCAATCTGATTACAAAGTAATTCATTACTGTATTCTAATTACTATTTCAAGTCTAATTTGTGTAATGCATTATATTTTACATTCTGGTAAACAGTTCATTTCAATTACATTAATTACTTTTAAGTACAGTACATTACTTGGGGCACACATATTTCAAAATTAATATTATTCATGTAGAATACATTTGCGTTACAGTGATTGATACAACATTAACAGGGATGGGAGGGTTACTTTTGAAATGTATTCCTCTACAGATTACAGAATATATTCTGTAAAATGTCATTTGTAATGTATTCCGTTAGATTACTCAAGGTCAGTAATGTATTCTAAATACTTTGGATTATTTCTTCAGCACTGGTAGATTTTTTCACTTGTTTTGACTATAAAAACTCTGCCAGTACAGTAAGACAAAATACACATTAAAAATACATTCTCTGAAAAACCTAAATATCTTATGCAGTGTTGTTTCTAAAACAAGATAAATCAAACTGATCTTGTTTTAAGGATTTTTAGATATTTTTACAGGAAAACAATACAAAAATTATTATCAAGAATATGTTTTTTGCCCTAATATCAAAGATCTTAATAGAAAAAAAGAAATTATGATCTAACGTGAATTTTCTTGATAAATAAATATGATCGTGTCTGGTAACACGTGCATGTAAAATGGCTAGAAATAGCACTTTAGCTTAGTGTAAAGCTGACAATTTACACAAGGTTTATTTCTATTTCTTCTGCTCCAAACTTACTTCAAACTTACTTCTCTGTCTGCTCGTATGAATGTAACACATCATAAGAAAGTGTTTCACCGCTGTTCAAATGCACTTTGGATCGCATCATTTATATGTATAAATGTTTTCCATCTGAAAGGACTAAATATGAAATGAAACAAATGACAATAAAATGCAAAGTAATCTCTTCAGTAATCAAAATACTTTTTGAATGTAACTGTATTCTAATTACCAATGATTTTAATTGTAACTGTAGTGAAATACAGTTATGTACAAATGAAATATTATTTTGTATTTTAAATACGTAATCCCATTACATGTATTCCGTTACTCCCCAACCCTGAACATTGATACAACGTGTGTTGTATGAGTGAAATATTGATACTTAAATTCGTTGAGAAAAACAACAGTGTCTAAAAATGCAGCGCTCCCGTGAGAGATGCTAAAAACAATGTGAAATGTGACGCAGTTGTCAAAAGACATCCATCAAGCGAATGTTTACATGGAAAATGACTGAAAAACAGCACGAGCGGATGCAAAAACACATTCGGTTTGATCAGCCCCTTATTTACATGCCACAGCACTAGCTGAAATTTCTCAAAGTTACCTCTCAAAAAGAGATTGTAGGTAAATATCCACTTTATTTAGTTTATTAGTTTCCAGCGCTGTTTGTTCTGTGTTCATAAATATCTTAGGGTTAGTTTTACTGTGTGAGAAACTACTAGAAATGATTCAGAGAGCACTCTGAACGAATTGTACTGAATGATGAACCGATTCAGACAATTTTGCAAGCCCGTTTGGCCAATTCACTATAAAGAACCAGCTTAAAAGAATTATCCATTCGTAAACTGGGCATTGATAGTTCTTATAAACAGCCATCAGAAATACGGGACACACTTCATGATTGAGTAAATGTTTCTCATGTCAGTCGGTGTTTGCTGAAAATAAAAGCAGTTGAAAGTGAGAGGACGTTTATTTTTGCTGAGTTTAGTACTTTGGAGTTAATACTTACTGCAACTTTCTTGTGAAGTGAATTAGTGCTGAAAATATTTTAAATGCAACTTCAACATTCAACCAAGAGTGCTTATATACTGTATGTGTGTGTGTATGTATATATATATATATATATATATATATATATATATTGAAATATATAGCGGAAAATGCTTGAAATTCAGAAACATTTTCTACTACAAATGTATTTTTAATGTAATTGTTAATGTACCTCCATATTGTTCTACTGGTGAAATGTCATTCTGTTCGGTGAATCGATGACGTCAGTAGATTTTGGTACATTGACGGGATGTGTGTGTCATTTTCTCTCTTTTCCTTGTTTTTCTTTTTGTTTGTGCAATTTAACGTACTTTTAAGAATAATATTATTCTGAGTTATTGCAATTTCTTTGTTTTTAGAGATTTTTATTTAGTTTTAAAAATTTGTCTTAAACCCAACTTATACTGCAAACTTAAGATGACCTACAGGTCTTCTATACTGCATTACATTACTCCAGGTCAAAGGTCATGTACTGTTGTGTGTGTACTGTATCACATGTTCTCGACACTCTCAATGGTAATTTGTGAAAATGGATGTCTGCTTTGTTGAGCCTAAAAGTAGACTACTTGCTTGTATTTCTGCAGATCTGAGAGGCATCTGATGGCAGAGAGTAAGAACTTTGTGTTTGAAAGTGTGTAGTTTTACTGTATGCTATATTTATATACTATATAAAGAACAATGATATTTTATCTGTGGTCAGACTGTAAATCTACAGCTCAAGGTGTGCACATGAGTGTGTGTGTGCGTATGTGTGTGTGTGTGTGTGTGTATGTGTGTGTGTGTGTGTGTGTGTGTGTGTGTTTGTTTGTTTGTGTGTGTGTCAAGTCATGTCAAGTGGCTTTTATTGTCATTTCAACTATATACATCTAGTACAGTACACAGTAACACGAAACAAAGTTCCTCCAGGAGCATGGTGCTACATAAAACAACACGAAACAACATAAAACAAACACAGAACTACATGAGACTACACAGAACTAAAAGACCTACACATTTCTACATAAAGTGCACTGTTACACAGTCTGGCCATGAGGGCCCGAATACTTCGGTAACTTTTGCCAGATAGCAGGAGGGTGAAGAGTTTGTGTGAGGGGTGTGTGGGGTCATCCACAATGCTGGTGGCTTTGCGGATGCAGCATGAGGTGTAAATGTCTATGATGGAGGAAAGAGAGACCCCGATGATCTTCTCAGCTGTCATCACTATCCTCTGCAGGGTCTTGCGATCCGAAACCAGGCAGTGATGCAGCTGCTCAGGATGCTCTCAATAAACCCTCTGTAGAATGAGGTGAGGATGGGGGGTGGGAGATGAGCTTTTCTCAGCCTTTGCAGAAAGTAGAGACGCTGCTGGGCTTTCTTGGTTATGGAGCTGGTGTTGAGGGACCAGGTGAGGTTCTCCGCCAGGTGAACACAAAGGAATTTGGTGCTCTTGATGATCTCCATGGAGGAGCCGTTGATATTCAGTGGAGAGTGGTGTCTCCGTGCTCTCCTGAAGTCAACAACCATCTCTTTTGTTTTGTTCACGTTCAGAGACAGGTTGTTGGATATGTACCAGTCCTTTAGCCGCTGCACCTCCTCTCTGTGTAGTGACTTGTCGTCAGCAGCGACTGACTTGTCGAACTTGATGATGTGGTTCGAGCTGTGCATTGCTGCACAGTTGTGAGTCAGCAGAGTGAACAGCAGTGGACTGAGCACAGAGCCCTGGGGGGCCCCAGTGCTCAGTGTGGTGGTGGTGGAGATGCTGCTCCCGATCCGGACTGACTGAGGTCTCCCAGTCAGGAAGTCCAGGATCCAGTTGCAGAGGGAGGTGTCCAGGCCCAGCAGGTTCAGCTTTCCAATCAGATGCTGAGGAATGATTGTGTTGAATGCTGAGCTGAAGTCTATGAACAGCATTTGGACATACGTTTCCTTTTTGCCCAGGTGGGTGAGGGTCAGATGGAGGGTGGTGGTGATGGTGTCGTCTGTTGAGTGGTTGTGTGTGTATGAGTGAAAGTTCCTGTAGTCAAAAGTCCACAGATATTTCTATGATGACATAGGATAATAAGAACTCCTAATGCATTTACTGCCAGATGAACACAGGAGAAGAAGTGGACACAGACGATGTCTCTGGAGTAGATCTAAATGGATTTGATATTTATCTGAGATATTCAGTGCAGAAGCTCATTTCTGATTCAATCATTCAGCGTGTACAAGTGTGTCCTGCTCCTGCAGTTTTGGGCTCGAGCAAGACACTTCTTCTGGGTCACTGGCAGATGTTGGATGGGTTGAGTTGATTAGATGCCAGTGGTGGCACCACCCGCTTTGTGTCGTGCCATTATTCCGCTCAGTGATTGTAATAATAACTCACTTTCTTCTCCTCTAAACAACCTCCTTTAAAAATCCTTTAAATCATTTTCTAATTTTAGCTGTCTGTCTTTAAGTGCTTTCCTTTCTGAACGCTGCGTTACACATGAGCTTTTGTGTTTAACTGCTTTAATTTCTTTGTTTCACTTTTAATGCCACTACTGAATTTTTTTTAGCTAATCATGTTATTTTCTTCTCTTCAACTATCCCATTTGGATTAATATGTTCAGATTTTTGTATATTTAATGTTTGTAATGTAATAATATGTAACTATATATTATTATTAGTGCACATGGTTCATGGGTCAATTCAATATACATTAACAATTCCATTCACACAAAACTAAGATAAATAACACTTTAATACATTTAAATAAAACTAACTATAATACACCTTTACTATAATGAATATGATTTTTCAGATAAAATTGTTGGCATTGGTAGTTCAGAATAATATTTTATTATTATTTCTAAATAAATAAATACAAATAAAAAAAGCAGTGAAACAATTTTTGTTTACCAAATCAAAGTCAGGTGGTGTAACCAACATGTAGGTTGCCATTCTCATCATGTGACTAAATAAATATATAAATACAAAAACATAAATCAGAGAGGACCCCTTTAAACCCTCGCGACTGTGTGAAGCTTTAAAAAAATGTATGAAAAGGCACATTTTGTTCTTCAAATGGAGTATTGATGCATCGTCATGATTCAAAAGTTTATATTTTTGGTAAAAAAAAAAAAAAAGAAAACATATATATATATTTATTTTTTATTTTTTTACCTTGAATTTTTTGTTTTTTGTTTTTAACTCATGTATCCAAGGTGCAAAGAAACTCTTTTAATATTTTACTTGATGGTTGTTTCACTTTACATTTTTAAAGTCATTAAATACATTTTTGGTTAAAAATGCTATAGACGTTTTTAAAAAAATGTATGAAACCAACTTGGACACAAAGATAACATTTCTACAAACTTGACATGTTTAAAAACAGGATATTTAAAATATTTCTCATTTTTAACAGCTTGGACCACCTTATTTGTCAATGTCCCACCAAATTGTACTGTATATACCAATGTTTGCTATGTATCACTATGCACCAAAAATACAATATCAAAGCCATCGCTTTTATTTTCCCCCCGCTTGTACACAAGTACACAACATGTGTTTGTGCTGTAAATGTTTGAAAGTAAGTCAGGTTTGATGTAAAAGAGCACGAGCTGTTTTGTTAGATTCACTCTCAGCAAGCATTGAGTAAATCCCATCAAAGTGTCAAAGGGACACACCGCGAGGGTCAAATTCACAATGTCACGAATGTTTTATAGTGACTCTTTTCACTCCTGCTTTATTGTTTGTTGTTGAATCCAGTTTAAAAATGTGAATCATGCAACAATCTTTAGATGTGTTTGAATGAAAGTCTGTCCTAGGTTGTGTTTCCCAAAAGCATCGTTAGCCAACTTTGGTCGTAAATTCCATTGTTACCAACATAGTTCAACGATTTGGTGTTTCCCAAAACCGCAGTTCCAATGAACATTCACAGCTACATACAGCTATTTATCTGTAGTTAAAAGCATAGTTCCTTGTTAGTTTGCTATGTGGACATCATTTTACTTTGCTGAGGCTTCTATAACTTTTATTCCATAGACATATATCTTTCATTCTTTCAAGACTTTGATCACATTTACATGCATTTAAAAAAAAAAAAAAATCATCTGAGTTTTTCAGAAAGCGCCGTTCTGAAATGTCATGCAAACGTGAATGCAGCAGTTTAAGTGCTTATAAAGGCTGTTAATAGAAAGCGCTTTAACACAAGTGGTTTCTGTTGGAGAACACAGCTTCTGTTTCTATGTTAACACACAAGTGCCGTTTATGGCTGCATTCCAAATTGGATAAATCAGCATCCATAGGGCACTTCATAAGGAAAACAAACTGAATTTTCAATAAAAGTGGCTTAAAAAGTGAATTCCATATGACTGTTATTTTGGAGCCCCACATCTTTCAGACATTCACTGCTCTCACAGTGGATAGTAAAGACTTTGAAGGGAACAGGCATAGGGATGATCTCTTCTAAATAGAACACACACATTTAAAGAGTGTGCATGTGCGTCTCTGCTCAAGCGTTTCAGGGAAACTCCGAAGTCTAATGTAAAGGGAAACACATCTATTGCAGTGCAATGCATCTGTCTCATTACACGGTGCACGCCAACTTAATGTCTTCAGCTGCTTTCTCGCATAAAACTTCTTTCTGGTGTACATGTAAATGAGCTATTATAATTAAATTTTCCCGGAAGTTTTTACTCCACCCCCTGAGTAACACCATTAACGACTATGTTCTATGTTATTGAACCAATGTGGTTCAAACAATGGATGTGTGACATAGTTACTACAGTTTTGGGAAACAGTATTGACTAGCTAGTTAATTTCTCCAATTATACATCATACTATGGTGGTTAAGCAGTGAGTTAAGTCGTTGTTTGGGAAACACACCCCAATTCTTCTCGCTGGTAATATGGTTTGACTTCAGAAAACTTCTGGAAAGCATGATTGACCAGAAACCAAGACAAAAGCTGTGTGTGTTATTAGCAGTAGTGAATGTGAGAACAGAGCACAGTGGCTGTGAGCTTTAAATTACAAGCTTCTGTAACACCCTTCCCTTATCAACATCAGCTGTGGCATTAAACCAAATAATATGATTGAGAGAAATAAGACGAGAGAGTTTAAAGCAGAACTGCAGTCTGGTTTCTTCATGCAAGAGGATCAGATTAAAGAGTGTGTGCTTTTAAGAAACACACACTTCAGCATCAGTTTAACTTGTGAATCCCTGATAACAGTCTTCCACTAGCTCTACATCACTGATGAATTTCACTGTGAGATACGACTGGTAACACTTTACATAAACGTTCCCTTTGTTAATGATTTATAAAGGGGTTCATTAATGACTAAATCATTTAGAGGTGCATTACAAATAATTGATATGCATTTATAACAACATACATAGGGTGACTTTCATGCAAAACATGCCAAATATTGAACCATTTTACCTCATGTTATAAATGCTTAATAACACTTATTCCACATTAACAATCTATGAAAATGGCCCTTAATGTAAAGTGGGCACCTGTGAAACATTTATGAAGGAGTTGGCAGCATTAGAAACCTGTACATAAAATTCATTATGGTGTAATGGTCATCAGGCTTTATTATATGATTTATTCAGCGAATGAGCATGAATAGCTGAAAAGTGTTTGTGCAGAGGACTTTGGATAAACCGGACTAGATAAAATCATTCTTTTGACATCAACATGATAAGGAAAGTGACAACACATGAATAAACAGAGTGGATTAAACGTAGATGATATATTGGATTTACAGATTAATCAGTGCTGATAGTTGCTTTTTGGAGCTATCGTTATTGGAAAAATCTATGCCGATTGTTTTTTCATCATTTTTTCATTTCAAAGTTAGAGTCCTCAATGTGTCTCGGGCTTGTTTATACTTAAAAGTCCCTTGTTATGTGGCAAATCTTTATTTTTTTGGTTCTTTTTTGGATTTTGGTTGAACAATAAACTGCATCTGGGATTTTATTCATTTAAGATTCTTTGTCTGTCATAGTAAGGAAAGAACAAAACATTTCCAACATTCTATAAATCAAATTTAAAATCTATCGACCGATTAATCGGTTATCAGCCTTTCCCAACACCTTAGTTATCAGTATCGGCAAAATCCACAATCGGTCGACCTCTAGAGTGGATTTTAGCAAATTTACATAATCCCTCATTTTAATCTCACTATAACAGTCGGTTTTTGGTGCATTGTGACATAAATAATGTTAAAAAATAATTGTATGTTTTGACTGCATGAAAGCCACCCTTTTATGCATGTTGCTATAACTGCATATAAATGATTGATAATGTATTTGTAAAAAGTTATTTAGTCATTAATGAACCCCTTTATAACCCTTAAAAAAGGGAACATTCAATTAAAGATTAAAACTGAATCATCTACATAAAAACAATGTATTAATTAGTGCTTCCTGCAGTTCTGCTATTATATATCGGTGTAGAATGTATTTAAGTATACATTTGTAGCAAAACAGAAATAAGAACTTGGCATATATATATATATATATATATATATATATATATGAATATACTTATTTATGGACTAGTGTGTGTGTGTGTGTGTGTGTGTGTGTGTGTGTGTGTGTGTGTGTGTGTCTTGTGGTAATAGCATGTGAGTAGTGGGTTCAGTCAGAGTTCAGGGGTCATTCTTGGGCTGTTGTTAAGCAGCTAGTAAAGCTAGAGATAGTTAGTGATAGCCCCTCTGACTAACCAGCATGAATATAATGTCAATATTAGTTTTTATGTGCAGTGCAGGTCATGGTTTAAAATGAGTAAACTTAGTAAGTGTTAAGGGTCAGTGTTTAAACAAAGATTTTGTAAGAACTGTAAGATTAAAGAGCACCTATTATGGTTTTTAAACGTGCCTAATTTTGTTTTAAAGGTCTCATACAATAGATTTACATGCATCCAAGGTAAAAAAAAAACACTTTAATATCATAATTTAAATTGCAGCATTACATTTTTTTTTTCCAGTGTCAAAAACGACTCGTTCAATGATCCGTTCAAAGGATTCATTCTAAATTCCTCCTTTCAGAGAGCCTACCCTGCTCTGATTGGTCAGATGTCCCAGTCTGTTGTGATTGGTCTACCGCTTAGTGTAGTCTTTGAGGGCGGGTCAAAGTTGTTCGCGAGCAGCCAGTGAAGACCAGAGGCGGGTTTTTTGTTACCAAATTATGTAGGTTAGTACAGGAAGTAAGTCTGGAATTACTAACAACTTGTTTCAGGTGTTCAGAATCGGTTCTTTCTTTTGGAAGTCAATAACTCCATTTGTCATGCACAAACAGTTATATAACACACTACATGAAAGGTAATATTTGAAAAACCATAATAGGTTCTCTTTAAAGACTAATGTCTTTGAAGTTCATCCTGGATTAACTGCAGAAGTTCACATAGATGCATTGTCCTTTGTTAGTTGGCTGATGCAGTCTTTTGCTGGCAATTAAATGATAGTCTGTATTTCATTATAAGAGTGTAATCCATCATTAGACAAAGGTGATGCAGGCAGAGATCAATGAGGTGCATCACAGTTCAACCGGCAGGTCATTTCAGTGAGGTTCGGTGAGGTCTATCCTAAGTCCAAGGTTCAGGCAGTGGCATATGAAGTATCCGATGTCTTACAATTGGTGTTGGCATCAGTTCATCCTTTGAAGACCATCTCGTAAAAGACTGAAGTGATGTCTGGCTGGCACTGGCTGCATTTAGTCATCATCACTCAGAGACACGTAGCAGTTAGTCTAGACTTAAACTGAGTGAGTGTGTCTGCATCTCGATACTATTCCATAGTTTAGGAGTCAAATATGAAAAGGATCTATCTCCTTTTGTGGATTTTGATATTCTAGGAACTATTAACAGGCCAGAATTTTGTGATCGTAATGAACGTGATGGAATATAGCGTGGTAGAAGGTCACTTAAGTACTGTGAAGCAAGTCCATTCAAAGCTTTGCATGTAGTTAACAGAATTTTAAAATGAATACGAAATTGAACAGGTAGCCAATGTAATGACGATAAAATGGGGCTAATATGATCATATTGCTTGGTTCCAGTCAGCACTCTGGCTGCTGCATTTTGAACCAACTGAAGTTTAATTATTGATCTTGCTGGACATCCTCCCAGTAATGCATTACAATAATCTAGTCTTGAGGTCATGAACACATGAATTCGTTTTTCGGCATCAGCAACAGAGAGCATGTGTCGTAATTTAGCAATATTTGAGGTGGAAGAATGCTGTTCTACAAACATTGAAAATTTTATTTTCAAATGACATTGGTATCAAATATAACACCTAAGTTCTTTGCTGTAGAAGACGATGTAACAGTACATCCATTGAGAGTCAAATTATATTTTAGCGGCTTATTTATAGAGGTTTTTGGTCCAATCATTAGTACCTCTGTTTTGTTGGAATTGAGTAGAAGGAAATTTATGGCCATCCGATCTTTTATTTCATTGATACACTCTGTTAATTTGGAGAATTGTGAAATTTAGTCTGGTTTGTAAAAAATATAACATCATGGTTACTGGTGTAACCTCCGTTCCCTGATGGAGGGAACGAGACGTTGGTGTCGATGTAGTGACACTAGGGGTCACTCTTGGGAGCCCGAGACACCTCTGGTCTTTGATAAAAGGCCAATGAATATTGGCGAGTGGTATTTGCATGCCACTCCCCCGAACATACAGGTATAAAAGGAGCTGGTATGCAACCACTCATTCAGGTTTTATGCTGAGGAGCCGATATAAGGTCCGGCCATTTCAGCGGGTAGTTCAGCGTTGTGGCAGGAGGGACCAACGTCTCGTTCCCTCCATCAGGGAACGGAGGTTACACCAGTAACCATGACGTTCCCTATCTGTCACTCACTCGACGTTGGTGTCAATGTAGTGACAGTAGGGGTCCCTATACAAAACGCCACAAGGCTGAACGGTGTTACGTGAACTGGCAGTGTGCGGTGGGCAGAGTTGCTGTGTGCCTCATAGCCAGCATACCAGGTCGACACGTAACCTCCCCCAACACAGTTATGAGTGTCGAACGGCCCTTTTTGGGGACAAGTCGACTACCCAAAGATAGAGACAGGCTTAACCCAGTCGTGGCCTCTTTCCCCCTTCTCTTTTTCCACTCCCTAAAAAAGAAGGGGGATTATCCAACTGGGCCGCCAGGTCTAGTCGGGGGGTGTCCCTCCCAAGGGGAGGACACCGCGGAGACCACACCTCGCCCCAAGAGAGGGGGGGGCGGGGATATTTAAGTGGAAGAATACATCACATGGTCTTTCCAACCATGTGGAGAGCCTTCAAGGTAGATCCTGCCCAATGGGGGGAGGAGTTACTACAACATGGAGACTGGGGCAGAGGGGCTCTGCCCAAAGAAGACGCAGTTTGCCAGCAGGGAATGAATTAGCGGAAGATATAGATCGCATGGGGTTAGCCTTACAGGGAACCACCACATGCGGAGCACCTACCCCAGAACCGGGCTCTTAGTTAGCGCGTGTACTGGGCCGGCAGCGAGTCTCTCCAAAAACTCGACTGCCACAGGGCTCGGAGGAAGTCAACCAGGGAACAACTTTTGTGAACACTACTGGGAATTAACAGTGCAAGTCTTCATCTCAAAAGGAGGTGGAAGGCGCTATGTGCAAGCGATACACCCGGCCAGCTATCCCGGGCTTATCCGCTTGTGTTGCGTGCCACTACCTGGGACGAAACCGGTTCCACCCGGAGGTCGTAGAACCTTGCAAAGGTGTTGGGTGTTGCCCAGCCCGCTGCTCTGCAAATGTCTGTTAGAGAGGCACCTCTGGCCAGGGCCCAAGAAGCCGCTACACCACGGGTAGAATGGGCTCGTAGCCCTACCGGGGCGGCATGTTTTGGGTGAGATATGCCATAGTTATGGCGTCAATGAGCCAGTGGGCAATCCTCTGCTTGGAGACAGCGCTTCCTTTCCATTGTGCACCAAAGCAGACAAAGAGCTACTCAGAGATTCTAAAGTTCTGCGTGCGATCCAAATAGATGCGTAAAGCGCGCACCAGACACAGCAACAACAGGGCTGGGTCTGCCGCCTCCAGGGGCAGCGCTTGCAGGTTCACCACCTGGTCCCTAAAAGGAGTGGTGGGAACCTTGGGCACATAGCCCGGTCGGGGTCTCAGGATCATGTGAGAATAGAGAACGGACCGAACTCCAGGCACGTTTCGCTGACAGAGAATGCTTGCAGGTCACCTACCCTCTTGATGGAAGTGAACGCAGTCAGGAGAGCAGTCTTCAAGGAGAGTGGCTTAAGATCGGCTGACTGCAAAGCTCAAAGGGGGCTCTCTGTAGACCCTGAAGAACTACAGAGGTCCGATGAGGGAACGAGGTGCGGCCTGGAGGGATTCAGCCTCCTGGCACCTCTTAGGAACCTGATGATCAGATTATGCTTCCCTAAGGACATACCATCGACTGCGTCGTGGTGCGCTGCTATGGCAGCAATGTACACCTTCAAGGTGGAAGGGGAAAGCCTCCCTTCCAACCTCTCTTGCAGGAAGGAAAGCACTGATCTGACTGTGCATCCCGACGGGAAGAACACCACTTAGCGAACAGATGCCACTTAAAGGCATACAGGCTCCTCGTAGAGGGAGCCCTAGCCTAATTGAACGTGTCTACCATCGCAGGTGGGAGACAGCTTAGGTCTTCCTCGTCCCGTCCAGGGGCCAGACATGGAGATTCCAGAGGTCTGGGCGCGGGTGCCGGATGGTGCCCCTTCCCTGAGAAAGAAGGTCCTTCCTCAGGGGAATTTGCCTGGGGGAGCTGTCGCGAGGAGCATGAGGTCCGAGCACCACGTCTGGGTGGGCCAGGGTCTGTGCAAGCAGGCTCACTGGGGGAAAACGCCTATTTGCGAATGCCATGGGACCAGCTGTGTGCCAGCGTGTCTATCACCTCGGTCAGGGCGTACCAGAGCGGGCAGTGGGGAGGATTCTTGGGAGGCGAACAGGTGCACCTGTGCCTGTCGAATCGACTCCAAATCAGCTGGACCACCTGAAGGTGGGTCTCCACTCTCCCTTGAGGGTAACCTGTTGTGACGGCGCGTCCACCATAGTGTTGAGGTTGCCCGGGATGTGAGTGGCTCGCAGCGACTTGAGGTGCTGCTGACTCCGTTGGAGGAGACGGCGGGCGAGTTGTGACATACAGCGGGAGCGCAGACCGCCTTGGCGGTTGACATGCTACCGCTGCCGTGCTGTCCGTACGAACTAGCACGTGCTTGCCCTGGATCAACGGCCGGAACCTCTGCAGGGCGAGCAGAATTGCCAGTAACTCAAGGCAGTTGATGTGCCAACGCAGCCGTGGACCTGTCCAGAGGCCAGCGGCTGCGTGCCCATTGCAAACAGCGCCCCAGCCCATTTTAGAGGCGTCTGTCGTGACCACGTCGCGCCTGGAGACCAGTTCTAGGGGAACACCTGCTCATAGAAACGAGAGGTCGGTCCAAGGGCTGAAAAGAGGTGACAGACCGACGTAATGGCCACGTGGTGTCCTGTGGTGCCATGCCCGTCTCGGGACTCGAGTCTGGAGCCAGTGCTGAAGCAGCCTCATATGCATCAACCCGAGTGGGGTGGCCACCGCCGAGGATGCCATATGCCCCAGGAGCCTCTGAAAAATTTCAGTGGAACCGCTGTTTTCTGTTTGAACGCCTTCAAACAGGCCAGCACCGACTGGGCACGATCGTTCGTAAGGCACGCCGTCAAGGAGACTGAGTCCAACTCCAAACCGAGAAAAGAGATGCTCTGAACTGGGAGGAGCTAGCTCTTTTCCCAGTCGACCCGAAGCCCTAGTCGGCTGAGGTGTGAGAGCACCAGGTCCCTGTGTGCACACAACACGTCTCGAGAGTGAGCTAAGATTAGCCAGTCGTCGAGATAGTTGAGAATGCGAATGCCCACCTCCCTTAACAGGGCAAGGGCAGCCTCTGCGATCTTCATAAAGACGTGAGGAGACAGGGACAGACCGAAAGGGAGGACTTTGTACCGATACGCCTGACCCTCGAATGGGAACCGCAGGAAGGGTCTGTGTCGAGGAAGGATCGAGACATGAAAGTACGCATCCTTCAGGTCTACCGCCGCGAACCAATCTTGATGCCGGACGCTCGCTAGAATGCGTCTTTGCATCAGCATCTTGAACGGGAGTCTGTGTAAAGCCCGGTTCAGTACTCGCAGGTCCAAGGTTGGCCGCAACCCACCGCCTTTTTTCGGTACAGTGAAGTAGGGGCTGTAAAACCCTTTCTTCATCTCGGCTGGAGGGACAGGTTCTATCGCGTCCTTCCGTAGGAGGGTAGCGATCTCCGCGCAAGGTAGCAGCGTTTTTGTCTTTCACCAAGGTGAAGTGGACACCGCTGAACCTGGGCGGATGCCCGGCGAAGTGAATCGTGCAGCTGAGTCGGACGGTCCGGACCAGCCCTCGTGATGGATTGGAAGGCGCAAGCCATGCGTCCAAGTTCTGCGCAAGGGGGACCAAAGGGACAACATCATCGGATGTACCGGCAGGTGGGGCCTCGCGGCAGGGCGGAGCTCGAGGTGCCACACCACATCGTGGCCGTGCTGAGTCCGAGGACATCGAAGCACTTACCTGGCTCCTTGTGACCACCCCCGGAACAGCCTGGGACGGGGGAGGAAGAGGCCTGTCCTCGTGACCTGTGGAGACTGTCACATTGGGGGCGGATTTGTGCCACAGCTGGGCGCTCAGGGCGGGAGACCGCCACTGGACCGCCAACCTGCCAAATGGAGTGGTGGACGGTGGTCGTGATGCCAACCGTATACACTGGATATGTGACCCAGGGAACAAGGAAACCACTCTTGCTGAGCTCTTGAGTACCGCAGCCACTTGGGCATGCAGCGCAATTAAATGCAAAAGGTAACAAAAAGATGAAGATCTGCTTACCAGCTCCAGAGCAGAGGGTTTCGTTGTCCCTGGGTCGCCCGTCTCAAGGGTGCTTTGAAGCCTTTCACGGGTTCTGGGCGGCCGTGAGACGGGTGGCGTCTGCGGCGGAGCCGGTGCAGTCACCGCAGGGGGACGCCCTTGGCGATGAGTAGATGGGGTGCGGGATATTGAGCGGCGCCGGGGCAGGATATGCCTGCTAGCATCCATCTACTGCTCTACCATCGAGAACTGCTGGGCAAAGTCCTCGACGGTGTCGCCGAATAGACCCGCCTGGGAAATGGGGGCAGCAAGGAATCGTGTCTTGTCGGCCTCACCCATCTCGACCAGATTGAGCCAAAGGTGGCGCTCCTGGACCACTAGTGTGGCCATCGTCCGCCCGAGAGAACGCGCCGTGACCTCCGTCGCTCAGAGAGCGAGGTCGGTCACCGAGCGCAGTTCCTGCATCAATCCCGGGGCGGAACTACCCTCGTGCAGTTCCTTTAGCTCCTTGGCAGACTTGCAGGAGAGCCATGGCGTGCAGGGTGGAGGCGGCTTGTCCAGCGGCACCGTAGGCCTTGGCCGTCAGAGACGACATAAACCTACAGGCCTTGGACGGGGGCTTTGGGCACCCGCGCCAGGTGGCGGCGCTCTGCGGGCATAGGTGCACCGCGAGCGCCTTTATCCACCGGGGGATTGCCGAATAACCCTTGGCTACCCCACCATCGAGGGTAGTGAGAGCGGAGAAGCTGAAAAGATCGGGACCGGGCAGTAAAAAGTGCCTCCCACGACCTTGTCAGCTCTTCATGCACTTCCGGGAAGAAAGGAACGGGGGCGGGGTGTGGCTTTGAGCGGCGCTGTGAGCCCAGGAACCAATCATCAAGCTGCGAGGGTTCAGGGGAGAGCGGAGGGTTCCACTCTAACTGACGCTCGCGGCTGCCCGGGAAAGCATGTCGTCATCTCCGCGTCAGCCTGTGACTGGACGATCGACCCTGAAGGGAGAAGCCCAGCTGAGGCTTCCGACTGGACGAGCCCACTCTCCAATGCTGCGCTCGAGAGCTCATCACTTTCGTGGGCTCCGAATAAGAGGTCGAACTCGCCATGAGACGAGCCGGCGGACTCACCCGGAAGCCCGATCGGGGCAGACGAGCGTGCTGGGGAATGGGAGGTCCGCGGGGGGATACCCGGTGGAGGCGGTCCCATTGGGGTCCCCAGTGCTAGCCACGCTGGCCTCAAACCCGTGGGTAAAAGGACCGAGGCGGAAGCCTCTGGGGTGGCTCGCTTTCTTACAAAGGTGAGCCGTGACCGCAACGTTGCCATGGACATATTCTCGTAATGAGAACATGACCATCCACGAACGCTGTCTCCGTGTGAGCAGTGCCCAGACACGAAAGACAGTGATCGTGACCTTTGGAAGGCGAGAGATAACGAGCACAACCAGGAATAACACACAATCGGAAAAGCATCTTTAAAAAGACGTTCCGTGTGTGCCACTCTTTTAGAGAAATATATACTCTTTTAGAGGGGAAAAATGCTCTTTCAGAAAATATACTCTCTAGTTTTTCTGCCGAAGCGCCCAGGGGCGTTCTCTGCAGTGCACCAGTGCAGAGGGGGGAGAAGCCCCTGAAATGCGCCGTCAGATCCAGCAGAGGTGAATGAACAGTAGTATTCAGCTCAATGAGCATGACCGTTCGGCTCCGAAGAGAAAATCTGAATGAGTGGTAGCATACCAGCTCCTTTTATACCCGTATGTTCGGGGGAGTGGCATGCAAATACCACTCGCCAATTTTCATTGGCCTTTTATCAAAGACCAGAGGTGTCTCGGGCTCCCAAGAGTGACCCCTAGTGTCACTACATCGACACCAACGTCGAGTGAGTGACAGATAGGGAAACTTGGGTATCTTTGGCATAATAGTGGAAACTTATTCCACAATTCCTAATAATATCTCCCAGGGGAAGCATGTATAAGGAGAATAGCAGAGGCCCTAAAACTGATCCCTGTGGCACTCCATACTTAACTTTTTACATAGCTGCAGTCTGTCTGTGTGTTATCAGTTAAGAGGAAGACACGCCATTGACAAATGATTTCAGATGGAAGGTTTTTATCCTCACTCTATTTTAAGTCTTGAATGTGAAGGAATATTTTTAAAAAGCTTGATGTCATTTTCATCTAAAGTGATCAGCACAAGATTCAGTGTGTCAGAGTAAAGGCCTTTGCACCCCATGCACAAATTTCCATAGTGTTTAACATTTTGAATAGAAACAATGCCGTTCACACCTGGAGCGTACACTGGCATGCCAGAGAGTTTTCTTTTTTTTTTTTCTTTTTTTTTTTTTTTGTTAAGTGTGTAGAAATGTTTTTCGCTTTGCGATGAAATGCCCTGACCAATAAAATATGAGCATTGGATCATGTGTCAGGAGCCGCTGCAGTCAAGGCCGTAACCATGTCTTGAACACTGCGGGGGGGGGGGACCAAACCATTTTGGGGGTGGGGGGGTCACGGGTGTTGAGGTCACAAATATAATGGTCCTCTTTGGTCCTTTAATATAGTAAAGGCGCTGAATGCAATAATTTTCTGAATAAAGGCTTGAAATGCAATTAAAAATACATGTATCTTTTCGACAGCTCCTGCTCACTATAAACTGTTATCCTATGGAATAGAGCTGCTTAAAATATCTATTTTTATGTTCCAATAGTAACAGCATATGGGTTCTGAACAACATATGGGTGAGTAAATGAGTGAGTAAATGTACATTTTCCATTTTTAGGTGAACTACTCCTTTAACAGGTGGATAATTGTTTGAGCACAAACCTGACAAGACATACTCAAAAGAAAATGCTCTCTTTTAAAAGAAGACTCTTAGGAAATGCTGTACAAAATTCAGAATTAAAGACATAAAGAAATTATTTAGAAAACCTTAAATTGATTTTAAATTATTACCTAATAATATTTGCATTAAGATGACACTGTCCTTGTCAAAACCTAAAAGCACAATAGAAGTCACAAGTCACAGGTCTTACCATGTTCTAGTTTTAATCTGAGGGTGATAACACTCTGTGTTTTTATTATAGACCATTTTCTTAGACAATGTCAAGATAATTTTCTAGAAAGCTCCTTCAAAAGTCTGCCGGATTACCACATTCATTCAATTCCTTTACAATATACACACATTCACTCTTTAAACCTCCGTGGGTTCTTCGGTGCCGGCTGTGAGACGGTGGCGTCGGCTTCCTGCGGTGGGCTCCACGCCGGTGCCGGGCCGAAGGGGCTGGCTGCGGCGGAGCCGGTGCAGTCACTGCAGGGGGACGCCCTTGGCGACGAGCAGATGGGGTGCGGGAACTTGAGCTGCACCAGGGCAGGATGTGCTGGATTGCCTCCGGCTGCTGCTTCACTGCCGAGAACTGCTGGGCAAAGTCCTCGATGGTGTCGCCGAATAGGCCCGCCTGGGAAATGGGGACAGCAAGGAATTTGTGTCTTGTCGGCCTCGCCCATCTCGACCAGGCTGAGCCAAAGGTGGCGCTCCTGGACCACTAGTGTGGCCATCGTCCCCCTGAGAGACCGCGCCGTGACTTTCATTGCTTGGAGAGCGAGGTCGGTCGCCGAGCGCAGTTCCTGCATCAAATCTGGGGTGGAACTACCCTCGTGCAGTTCTTTCAGTGCCTTGGCTTGGTGGACCTGCAGGAGAGCCATGGCGTGCAGGGCAGAGGCGGCTTGTCCAGCAGCACTGTAGGCTTTAGCCGTCAGGGACGACGTGAGCCTACAGGGCTTGGACGGGAGCTTAGGGCGTCTGCGCCAGGTGGCGGCACTCTGCAGGCATAGGTGCACCGCGAGCGCCTTATCCACCGGGGGAATCGCCGTATAGCCCTTGGCCACCCCGCCATCGAGTGTAGTGAGAGCGTGGGAACTGAAGAGTCGAAGCAGGGCAGTAAAAGGAGCCTCCCAAGACTTCGTCAGCTCCTCATGCACTTCCGGGAAGAGTGGCACTGGAGCGGGGCGTGGCTGCTTTGAGCGGCGCCGCGAGCCCAGAAACCAATCATCAAGCTGCGAGGGTTCAGGGGAGAGCGGAGGGTTCCACTCTAACCCGACGCTCGCGGCCGACCGGGAAAGCATGTCCATCATTTCGGCATCGGCCTGTGACTGGGCAATCGTTCCTAGACCAACTGAAAGGTGCTTTGTGCCACCTAGTGTAAAGGCGTGAATGTGCTAACAGCGTTCATCCACCTTGCTTTTAATCTGAAAGGGCCATTCGTCAGCGATTTGTTTCCCATTATTGCAAAGGTCTTAACACTGCTCCCAATAAAATCACATTCACAGCATGACACTTCCACATGAATCCCATCCACACATTTACTGTACAGTTGAAGAAAGACGTTTACATACACTTAGGTTGAAGTCAATAAAAAATAAAATAATTAACCACTCCACAGATCTAATATTAGCAATCTATAGTTTTGGCAAGTCGTTTAGGACATCTACTTTGTGCATGACACAAGTAATTTTTTCAACAATAGTTTGCAGACAGATTGTTTCACTTTTAATTGACTAAATCACAATTATAGTTAACTGTGCCTTTAGACAATTAGCCAGTTAGCTTCTGATAGGAGGTGTACTGAATTGGAGGTGTAACTGTGGATGTATTTTAAGGCCTACCTTCAAACTCAGTGCCTCTTTGCTTGACATTATGGGGAAATCAAAAGAAATCAGCCAAGACCTCCACAAGTATGGTTCATCCTTGGAAGCAATTTCCATACACCTGAAGGTACCACGTTCATCTGTACAAACAATAGTATACAAGTATAAACACCATGGGACCACACAGCCATCATACCGCTCAGAAAGGAGATGCATTCTGTCTCCTAGAGATGCAAATTAATCCCAGAACAACAGCAAAGGACCCTCTGAAGATGCTGGAGGAAACAGGTAGACAAGTATCTATATCCACAGTAAAACGAGTCCTATATATCGACATAACCTGAAAGGCTGCTCAGCAAGGAAGAAGCCACTGCTCCAAAACCACCATAAAAAAGCCAGACTACAGTTTGCAAGTGCACATGGGGACAAAGATCTTACTTTCTGGGGAAATGTATTCTGGTCTGATAAAAAAAAAAAAAATATTGAACTGTTTGGCCATAATGACCATCGTTATGTTTTGAGGAAAAGGGGTGAGGCGAAGAACACCGTCCCAACCGTGAAGCATGGGGGTGGCAGCATCATGTTGTAGGGGTGCTTTGCTGCAGGAGGGACTGGTGCACTTCACAAAATAGATGGCATCAAGAGGAAGGAAAATTATGTGGATATATTGAAGCAACATCTCAAGATATCAGCCAGGAAGTTAAAGCTCGGTCGCAAATGGGTTTTCCAAATGGACAATGACCCCAAGCATACCTCCAAAGTTGTGGCAAAATGGCTTAAGCACAACAAAGTCCAGGTATTGGAGTGGCCATCACAAAGCCCTGACCTCAATCCGATAGAACATTTGTGGGCAGAACTGAAAAAGCGTGTGCGAGCAAGGAGGCCTACAAACCTGACTCAGTTACACCAGTCTTGTCCGGAGGAATGGGCCAAAATTTCAGCAACTTATTGTGAGAAGCTTGTGGAAGGCTACCCAAAAAGTTTGACCCAAGTTCAACAATTTAAAGGCAATGCTACCAAATACTAACAAAGTGTATGTAAACCTCTGACCCACTGGGAATGTGATGAAAGAAATAAAAGCTGAAATAAATCATTCTCTCTACTGTTATTCTGACATTTCACATTCTTAAAATAAAGTAGTGATCCTAACTGACCTAAGACAGGGAATGTTTTCTACGATTAAATGTCAGGAATTGTGAAAAACTGAGTTTAGATGTATTTGGCTAAGGTGTATGCAAACGTCTGACTTCAACTATATATATCATAGAGTTTAAGATGCTCTTCTCTCCCAAAAAAATTTTTTTGCACAATAATATTCTCTAGAATTTGAAGAGGATTTCTATTTTGCATTGAATTTCTGCTTTAACTTTTGAAAGATGCAGATTCAAAGCTGATGTGTGATTTCTGTACTACAAGCATCACCAAAACATTCAATAGATTTTCTTTTCAAACAATATTCCTGAACACTCTGCTCACTTTCCATTGGTCAAAAACAGATATTGACTGTCCAAGTATACATGACACAATGTGTAATTAAATATTTAAAGGACGTCAAATACTGCAGGTCAAATACACGTTGCATGTTGGGTTGCCAACATTCTACCAGCCAAATTCAGGATATCTTATTTTACTATAATTAAAGTGACATTCTAAAAGGTTTAACATGAACAAAGCTTTACTGAAGCTTTGACTTAATGTACTAATACAATGACAAGACAGTTTTAATATAAGCGACCAGGACAGTATTTTTCCATTAAGCATTTTCTTCTTAATAATTAAGCACGTTACACCATTTCTTTTCCATTTTTAAAGATGAACAAAAAGTGCTTGCAATTAAATTGAGCTCATCAGTTTATTTAGACTGTAGGCTATAAGAGATTACTAAAATGCAGAACTGAAATCAAACTTTGAGTGTTTACACTCATCGAGACTTCTATCTACCAGTGACTTGTAGTTGACTCTGAACATTAAACTGAGAAATGAGAAAGTATTTAAACATCCATAAAGTGACACACTTGAGCTACAATGAAACAATTATAATTCCTCAAAGAAAAGTCGAACCCTCTGAATTGTGTTCTCATTCTAGAGAAGCATTAGAGTGAAGACTAATTCAGATAAGAACTCAGAGGTGTAGAATGAACTAAACTCAAGACGGAACGAGTCGAGGATGTTAATGAAGAAAAGTGTAAAGCTGTGTGCAGAGTTATTTAAACTGTATTTATTCAATTTCAACACACTAGGAATGAAAATGTGTTCAATGTCTGTGCACACCTCCTCCCCTGCAGCAGCTGCTAATTAAAACATGTAGATGAGCGTCATGTGTCGAAATGTGTGTGTGATTATGAGACCTCAACACATGTTTGTCTTCTGAAATGAACAGTGACTGAGAACTCGTCAATTAAAGCAAGTGAATTACACTGAATGTGCTCACCTTAATATTTCTGTTTTCTGCTTGACTGAAAATGGAGTTTCATGTATAAGAAGCGCATGACTGAGCTGAAGTCGAGACAAGCGTCTCAGGTGTCGGAGGAGATTGTTCAACTTACAGTATGAGATAGAGAATGAATTTGTATCATTTTACATAAAGAAAGGTCCCTTAAAGATAAGAACATTAGTTCAAGATGATGTGTGTCATTGTTTTCAATTTTGTTCAATGATAATTTCTCGTATCTCATTATAGAGTCAGTTTACATGCAGGTCATTGGTAGTTTGACTTCCTGAAGAGTGTAAACATTTAGTACATCTATGTGCACTTTAAAAGTCCAAATCCTGCTCCAAAAGACAGAGGTGATGCTCGTATCTGTCGTCCTGCCTTACGCATTGTGTCATAGATACTTGGACAGACATATGAAAACTGTATAGTGAAAAAAAATGTTGCTTCAAAATTCATTTTAAGGGTTAGACTGGGTAGAATGATTGCAGGTTACCACTTCTTACAGTCGACTATGCAAAAACCAGAAGTATCTCGATTATAACCAGAGTCCATTAGGTCCGAGCACGTGCATTGTAATGAATGGGAGAAACTGGAACACCCAATATGGCGGATGTAAAAAAGCAAGTCCCGCCTTACAGTTAAAATAGCAAATCACATTTTAGATACAGATATGGCCTGTCAATCAACTCGAGAATATGCATTAGGGGTGTGCATCAAAAGCCATTATCTTTATTTGTATTTGTATCTGTTCATATGACAAAATTATCTGTATCTGCCTGTGTATTCGGATAGAACTGTGTGTGGGCAGGGCTTAAACCGGAAGTGCGTCAAAATGAAATGTCCATTTTAAAACGTTACTCTTACATTATAGTTTCTATTAATAAAATATGCCTTTTATGTGCCTTTTCAGAATAATAGCCTAATAATAATAATTATAATAATAATAATAATTATTATTATACTAATAATAATAATTATGAATAACTATTATTTAAAAATATAAATATTATTAAAAAAAAAAAATTCCCTTACCAGATGAAGCTGGTGTAATATGTTGTGTTTTCTCCTGGTATTGCAGATATTAATATCTGCATGAAACAGAATTTTCGTTTGTCTGTGAATGTAACAGTTTTTGATCATCATGATGGCGCCGCGGATTGCCGCCTTAGTGTGGAGCGCTTCTATTGTTTTGTTATTTTTGTTTGTTTGTCCTGTTTTTAGTAATCTTTTTTCAGTCAGTTTTACCAGAGACGAACTGCTAAACATTCGACAGCATATACCAGACAATATTTTCCCGGACTTTGAATATTTGAACGTTTTGTTTGACATTCTAGTTGGAGGCACGACTGTGTTGTTCAAGCACGCTAGGAGATGCAGGCAAGGGAGACGAGCAGGCGCGCTGGTCAGCAAATCTCCGCTCTCTCCCTAACAAAACGGACGAACTACATCTCCTCACCCGCACAAACAAGGACTTTCAACCTCTGCTGCCTTGTGCTTCACAGAAACCTGGCTGAGTGAAGCCATTCCAGACAGCGTGTTACATCTGCCGGGCTTTCAGCTGTTCAGAGCGGATCGCATCGTGGAGTTAACGGGGAAAACGAGAGGTGGTGGAACATGCTTTTACATCAATGAAAGTTGGTGTACAGATGTAACAACGTTAAAGAAGATGTGCTGTCCTAATTTGGAAGTGCTCTTTATTAACTGTAAGCCATTCTACTCGCCGTGGGAGTTTTCCTTGTTTATTCTGGTGAATGTTTATATTGCGCCAAACGCGTGTTTGAACACAGCGCTGCAACAGCTGACTGATCAAATCACAGACACGGAACAACAATACCCGGACTCAGTTATTATAATTCTTGGGGATTTTAACAAAGCAAACTTCACACGTGAACTGCCCAAATACAAACAGCACATTACATGCCCCACCAGAGACAGGAACATACTGGATCATTGTTACACAACAATAAAGGATGCATATCGCTCTGTCCCTAGAGCAGCTTTGGGACTCTCTGATCACTGTCTGGTTCATCTTCTTCCAACCTGCAGACAGAAATTAAAATCTGCTAAACCTGTATTAAGGACTGTAAAGAGATGGACCAACGAAGCAGAGCTGGAACTACAAGCCTGCTTTGACTGCACTTATTGGAGTGTTTTTAGGCTGCAGACACCAATCTGGACGAGCTCACAGATACTGTTGCATCATATATCAGATTTTGTGAGGATACGTGCATTCCTACTAGGAGTTATTTAATATTTAACAATGACAAACCATGGTTTACAGCGGAACTCAGGCAGCTTCGTCAGGCCAAAGAGGATGCTTACAGAGTTGGGGATAAAGTCTTGTACAATCAGGCCAGGAACACACTGAATAAGGGAATCAGAGTGGCTAAAAGAAGATTTCAGCTAACGACCCTGCATCAGTGTGGAGTGGCATGAAACAACTTATGAATTACAGGACTCCTGCCCCCAACCCTGTGGTGGACCAACAACTGGCTGACGACTTGAATGTGTTCTACTGTAGATTTGAAAAGCCCAATCTCACACCCCACACCCACTCTGACCTTCACTTCACACAAACACCAACACCTCCTGCAACCCCCCTCCTCCCCCCTCCTGCTACTCAACCTGCACTTAAGATCTGTGAAGATGATTTGAGCCACATCTTTCGACTACAAAGGATAAGGAAAGCACAGGGCCCAGATGGCGTTTCACCTGCATATCTTAGATCCTGTGCTAACCAGCTGGCCCCCGTCTTCACACAGATCTTCAATAGATCACTGGAGCAGTGTGAAGTCCCATGCTGCTTCAAACATTCCACTATCATCCCCATCCCAAAGAAACCAAAAATCACAGGACTTAATGACTACAGACCTGTCGCCCTGATGTCTGTGGTCATGAAATCATTTGAGAGACTGGTGTTGGCCCACCTGAAGAACATCACTGGACCCTTTCTAGATCCCCTTCAATTTGCTTATCGAGAAAACAGGTCTGTGGATGATGCAGTCAACATGGGACTGCATCATATCCTGCAACATCTGGACAGACCAGGGACATATGCAAGGATCCTTTTTGTGGACTTCAGTTCGGCTTTCAACACCATCATCCCAGCTATACTCCAGAATAAATTACACCAACTCTGTTTCCATCTGTCAGTGGATTACCAGCTTTCTGATGGACAGGCAGCAGCTTGTGAGACAGGGGAAACTCACTTCTAGCACCTGTACAATCAGCACTGGTGCCCCCCAGGGATGTGTGCTCTCCCCATTACTCTTCTCCCTCTACACCAATGACTGCATTGCCAAGGTCCCCTCTGTCAAGCTCCTGAAGTTTGCAGATGACACCACTGTCATCGGCCTCATCCGAGATGACGATGAGTCTGCATACAGAAGGGAGGTTAAACAGCTGGCTGTCTGGTGCAGTCAAAACAACCTTGAGCTGAACATGCTCAAAATAGTGGAGACGATTGTGGACTTTAGGAGGAACACCCCAACACTGTCCCCCCTCACCATTCTAAACAGCACTGTGGCAGCAGTGGAGTCATTCAGGTTTCTGGGCACTACCATCTCACAGGACCTGAAGTGGGAGACACACATTGACTCCACTGTGAAAAAGGCCCAGCAGAGGTTGTACTTCCTTCGCTAGCTGAGGAAGTTCAACCTGCCACAGGCGCTGCTGATACTGCTCTACTCAGCAGTCATTGAGTCTGTCCTCTGCACTTCAATAACTGTCTGGTTTGGTTCAGCTATGAAATCAGACATCAGAAGACTACAAAGGACAGTTCGGACTGCTGAGAGGATTATTGGTTGCCCCCTGCCCCGCCCTTCAAGAACTATACACTTCCAGAGTGAGGAAAAAGGCTGGAAAAATCACTCTGGACCCCACTCACCCTGCCCACTATCTTTTTGAAATGTTGCCTTCTGGCCAATGCTTCAGAGCTCTGAGGACCAGAACCATCAGGCACAGGAACAGTTTTTTCCATCAGGCTATCCATCTCATGAACAGTTAAATTGCCCCATTGAGCAATAACTATGTGCAATACACAGTTTAGTCTTTTTTATATTTATCCAACACATCCAACCTCTTCTGCCATTTCATTCCTCTAAAAAAAATAAATAAATAAATAAATTTAAAAAAAGCATATGCACTGTACATAACAGATATGTATTTACACTGTACACAACAGATTGTATTAGATTTGCACTACCCATGTGTAAGTGTGTATGTATGTATGTATGTGTGTGTGTGTGTGTGTATGTATGTGTATAATTAATTTTATTTTTTATTTTGTATTATTATCTATGTCTTGCTGCTGTTTTTGTATTGTTTTTGTATGGTTGTACACTGGAAGCTCCTGTCACCAAGACAAATTCCTTGTATGTGTAAGCATACTTGGCAATAAAGCTCATTCTGATTCTGATTCTGACGTATAAAAACATTATTCTGAAGGCAGCAGGTGTCACGCAAAATGTGAAAATGTCAAGCACACATTTTGCAGTGAATAATAAATACAAATTCAAACATTAAAAGAAATGAAAATAAAATCAATATAGTTTACAAACAGGTGAAAGTCCCGTAAATTTATCAGGAATTTTTAAGATAGAACACAATATATAGTTAAATAATAATAATAATAATAATAATAATAATAATAATAATGTTACATTTATATAGCACCTTACCAGAGATAGCACAGTTTAAAGAAGAAGAAAAAAAGACGGCACATGTTTCAGTTTCTTCGTTTTACATAAGGAGGAATATTCCTAATAGACGAATACTCTATGGAGCATTCAACATTTTTCAGAATAAAGTCTTAACAAGATAATTTCTTTAAAGGCTGATGTGGACATAAATGTGGACAACTTTAAGAGATGGATAGACGGGCTCTGACATGAAATCATCACTTCAGGTCGGGAATTTAACATTGCGCTTAGGTTTAGGCTATAAATGAATACATGAGAATCACATGTGAATCGTGTGATACATTAACATAGACATTTCAAGAAGTGGAAAGTGTATATGATGTCGTATCTTAATGTTACACTTGATAAGCTCCAGACACGCACAATTAACAGAGACTACAAACAGAGTCGAGAATGCACCCATCCGATCTGAAATCACAACGTGCACATTTTCATTTATCAGGTTTACACTTTAGAAATATTGGCTGCAAAGATGAACAAATTCTTTGTAATTTTGTATATGTTTATTTAAAATGTCACTTTATCCTTGTGCCTCTTGGATTATCAGTCAAAAAATATTTTTTTATATTATTTGGATAAATCCGTTATTCGTTTTGAAGTCATTTATTCGTGCCTTTCCGAATAGGGTATTCAACTTCAGGCACATCCCTAACATGCATGCACATTAGCAGGACCAGCCTGAAAAAGTTTTTTTTTTTTTTTTTTTGCATGATCTGTCCTAAAGAAACACAAATTATGATCCAATTGTTGTCAGATTTTACTACTGATTTGAAATATGGTATGCAATCTTGACCGACTGTTTTAGAGATTTTGGTCTTTCCCCATTCAAGTAGAAAGGAGACACTGTGGTGCTTTTAAAATATTCCTCTATTTGTTTGTCTAACCTATAGGGAAACCTGTTTGAAAACAATGTATGGCAAAATGTTTAAAGTTATTCAATGTTTTTCTCCAGATCATGCTGACTCAACATTGCATTGTTTCATTACGTGTTAAATAACAACTCAAACACTTTAAACTTACAGAACATAGAAATCCAGTGTATTCAGATTTTTCTTAATTTTGATCAAAATCATTCTTGCTTTTCCACTGAAAGTGAATGATGTGGTCTACGTGAGAACATCTCAGCTGATAGCTTCTTCTGCTGAGCCAAGCCATTCATGTGGGACCTCACTGAACAATCCTCTCGCAGAGCTCTTTGTCATTGACTACAAAGAGATGATTTGGGATAATTAATTCCAGGATGATTGTCAGGGTTGGAAATATCAGTGTTTCTAATTTTGTTGAAATTGAATTAACTCTTGTCCGGTTGTAAAGTGAGTAAGTGCTCGAAATGGTGGCTTTGAAAGAATGGCTTATATGACTTTAAATGGAGCTGGTTGGGCCTAAAAGCCTTTAGTTCCAGCTGAAGAGAAAGTGCATGACATTCTGACGGATAAAAAGGGAAAGCGAGAGAAACGCGAGGAAGTGCGAATGATGGGGTGGCATGCTGCGCTCTCCAGTACTTCCTCTTGATTGACTGGCCGATTCACTGGGGCTGAAAGCGCTGCGCTTGTCATGTTGGAGTGCACTAATTAGACTGCAGCCTAATTTTCCAAGCTGCTCCACTGCCCTTTAAGCCACCATTTAAAATTCAAAGTGATGGTAATTGTAGAAAAGAGCGCTGATGCAGTTTTCAACCCCCTCCTGTCAGTGTTTTTTATTGTTTGCTCCTTTAGTCTCGTATGAAGAGGCTTTAAGTAACCTCACACACACACACACACACACGCACACACACATGCCCCCTCGATTTGGAGTCCTGCCCTCAGCACACAACACAAACCACAGGTCAGACTTCCAGGGGTTTCACAAGCAACACAGCCAAATTACATGTCAAAATAAGTGTCTACTTCTAACCGAGAAGCAGTGGGGAAGTCATTTAAAATAAGAGTCCTTAAACGTGATGTCAAGAGACCCCTGAAAAGAGGCAAAATCAATAACAGTGCCTGTACACTGCGTCAAGTGCCCTTAGTAGGGAAGCTTGCAAATAAACTGTGGCCCAGATATATGGACAAACTTCAACATGATCACATGGGAAACTGACGTGTTGCTTATGAATGTTCACAAACCCTGAAATCAAACCCATTCTGCCGAGTTACAGACATGAGCCATTTCCCATCAGACATCTTTGCATCAGATCAAACGTGTTCACGTTTCACTTTAGTGTGTTGCAAGAGGAACCTCCAAGACACGGGTTCTGGTCCAGTGGAAACCAGGAAGCAGCGTTTCCATTAGCCAGTAAGTACTGTTTTTTGACCGTTAAAACATCCCAATATCCAACAAATTAAAAAATTGTCAGGTGAAAATAACACAAAGCGTCAGCAACTGTTTTAGTTGATGCCACAAGTGTACAGAGTGATGCTAACCCAATGATGGCAGCGTTTTGCTGCCACGGAGGTTTAAACATTCCCGACAGATTGTGAAGTCCTGATTTGCGACTACAGCGGGTTGTATCCCACACACTGGCAAAAGCAGTTATTCTGAAGCTCATCAGGGCTGTGTTTCCCAAAGTCATCGAAAGCCTAAGTAGATCGTAGAGACCACTGGTGCCAATGGTCTCTATGATCAGCTTCAGCTTGCAGTGCTTTTGGGAAATGCTGCCCTGGTCAGAATATGGAAGCTGGTTATCAGTTCAAAAAAGGAATGCCATAATATTAGGCTTTAGGTAAACTCTAATCAGTGTGTTATTAACAAGGACATCAGTTTACTATTTAGCAGTATGTAATAGATTCTATTTGAACTGCAGCATTTGTGCTAGTTTTCAAAGTCATGTTTTTGTCTTGTTTTGAAAAAGTTTTGTTAAATAAACATTGAATTTAGTTAAAGAAACTCTTCTGGGATATCAAAGTGGAAAACAGGCCTACTTTCTTTTATATAAAAAAGCAAAACCAACAAACTCCTCTCTTTCTGAAGGAGAATGTGAGTGTCCATGGCGTTAGATGTTCATCCATCTATTTGAATGTTTCATTGAAATGCTGGAAAACCCAAAACCTGTTTGATGCTGATTATTATTTGTGAGGCGTCGCTGCTGTCAGCTGCACTTTATTTGTTCTTGAAAGAGATTCTTGAAGTGACTGTAGTGTCATGTGTGACGTTCAGCTCTCTGGAAATGTAAGAGCGTGTGGATTCTCAAGCGTCACAGTTGTGATACTGTAGCGTCTGATCCATCCTGACAGTCCACTGAAGAACCTGCAGCAGGTGAGAACCCAAAACCACTGAGAGGAAACTTCTGTTTTTGAGAGGGTTGAAATCTTTGGTTTAGTTTTATTATTATCAGGTAGTTTATGAATTGCTCATGCCATTTACTAAGTGTCACCTTCAGTCTCGTTCTCATTAAATGAAAAACAACAGCAGACAAAACACAAAGAACATTCTCAAAAAGACTTCTGAGTTAAGGAGACACATCAACTCTGAACAGATATCTGAATGCCAAGCAATACAAAATTGTCAAGTATATGTCCTCCTCAACCTACCTGTATACTCTTCACTACCGTGGTAACCCCCTAAATTCCAACATGACAGAAACTCTTCTAAGTCTAAACATATACAAAATGAAATTCTAACTATTCTCCCCTTCTGTTCATCTTGCACAAAAACACATAAAATAATACTTAATTTTAACATTTACTCTCTCCATCCACAATACGTGCAAAACATGCTGGGAACTACAAATCACTGCAGGTTCAGTTAATGCAAACAAAAATTTGACACTTTTTTTGTTGAAAAAACTCACTTCACTTGGTTAATCAAATCAAATCAAATCAAATCACTTTTATTGTCACGCAGCCATATACACAAGTGCAATGGTGTGTGAAATTCTTGGGTGCAGTTCCGATCAACATAGTAGTCGTGACAGTGATGAGACATCTACCAATTTACAATAAACATCAGATTTACGACACAATTTAAAATCTAATATACACATAATTACACACAACACAATATACAAATAATAACATACACTGTACAGTATACAATACACACAATATAGATACACATTAGTCAATAAAAAAATATATATAGTATATATAGTATGTACAGTAGGTTGTATTGTACTGTATTGACATTCAGGCTGTCGGTTGATAGTAAGTTGTTAAGAGAGAATAAAATTTAATAATAATATAATTTATGACAGTCCGGTGTGAGATAATAAGATTAATAAAGTGCAGTGCTGATGTATATTGATCGTGGGAGATCAAGAGTTCAAAAGTCTGATTGCTTGGGGGAAGAAGCTATCATGGAATCGGCTGGTGCGGGTCCTGATGCTGCGATACCACCTGCCTGATGGTAGCAGTGAGAACAGCCCATGGCTCGGGTGGCTGGAGTCTCTGATGATCCTCTGAGCTTTTTTCACACACCGCCTGGTATATATGTCCTGGAGGGAGGGAAGCTCACCTCCGATGATGTGTCTGGCAGTTCGCACCACCCTTTGCAGTGCTTTGCGGTTGTGGGCTGTGCTATTGCCATACCAGACGGAGATGCAGCCAGTCAGGATGCTCTCTACAGTGCAGGTGTAGAACCGTGTGAGGATGTGGCGGTTCATTCCAAACTTCCTCAGCCATCTCAGGAAGAAGAGGCGCTGATGAGCCTTCTTCACAACGATTTCAGTGTGGATGGACCATGTGAGTTCCTCAGTGATGTGGACACCCAGGAACTTGAAGCTGCTGACTCTATCCACTGGTGCTCCATTGATGGTGATGGGATGGTGTTCTCTGTCTTTTCTTCTGAAGTCCACCACAAGCTCCTTTGTCTTACTGACGTTGAGGGAGAGGTTGTGCTCCTGACACCAGTGTGTCAGAGTGTGCACCTCCTCTCTGTAGGCTGTTTCATCATTGTCAGTGATCAGACCTACCACCGTTGTGTCATCAGCAAACTTGATGGCATTGGAGCTATGTGTTGCCACACAGTCATGTGTGTACAAGGAATACAAGAGTGGGCTGAGAACACAGCCCTGTGGGGTTCCAGTGTTGAGGGTCAGTGATGAGGAGATGTTGCTGCCTATTCTAACCACCTGGCGTCTGCTTGACAGGAAGTCCAGGATCCAGCTGCACAGCGAGCTGTTTAAGCCCAGAGCCCGGAGTTTCTCATCTAGCTTGGAGGGCACTATGGTGTTGAATGCTGAGCTGTAGTCTACAAACAACATTCTTACATAAGTGTTCTTTTTTTCCAGGTGGGAGAGAGCAGTGTGTATTGTAGATGCAATGGCATCATCAGTGGAGCGGTTGTTGTGGTAAGCAAACTGCAATGGGTCTAGAGAGAGAGGCAGCACAGAGCAGATGTAATCTCTGATTAGTCTCTCAAAGCATTTGCTGATGATGGGGGTCAGAGCAACAGGATGCCAGTCATTTAAGCCAGTGATTTTTGATTGCTTTGGAACAGGCACAATGGTGGATGTTTTAAAGCATGTGGGGACTACAGACAAAGAGAGGGAAAGGTTGAAAATGTCCGTAAAAACACCAGCCAGCTGGTTCGCGCACGCTCTGATGACGTGGCCCGGAATGCCGTCTGGGCCCACGGCTTTGCGGATATTCACCCGTCGGAAGGATCGGGTTACATCCACTACAGAGATGGAGAGTGAACTAACCTCTGTAGCTTCGGCCGCGAGAGCTCTCTCCGCGAGGGTGGTGTTATTTCCCTCAAAACGAGCATAAAAAGTATTTAACTCATCCGGGGGAGAGGCAGCAGTGTTCATGGCGGAGTTTTTATTCCCTTTAAAGTCCGTGATTATGTTAATTCCCTGCCACATGCTTCTAGAGTTGGTGGTGATAACTGTCCTTCAATCTTGTTCCTGTACTGGCGTTTTGCTGTTCTGATAGTTTTTCGGAGGGCATAACTGGCTTGTTTATGCTCCTCTGCGTTCCCGGAATTAAAAGCGGAGGTCCGCACATTAAGAGCCACGCGAACATCGCTATTAATCCATGGCTTCTGGTTCGGATAGATCCGTATTGTTCTGGTCGGAACGACGTCCTCTACGCACTTTCTGCGTTTCTGAACACATTACACTATCAGCGTAAGACTCAATGTCGTCATCAGAGGCGGACCGGAACATCTCCCAGTCCGTGTGATCAAAACAGTCCTGTAGCGTAGAGTCTGATTGGTCCGACCAGTACTGGATCGTTCTGAGAGTGGGTGCTTCCTGTTTCAGTTTCTGCCTGTAAGCGGGCAGAAGCAGAATGGAAGAATGGTCCGATTTGCCAAATGGTGGGTGGGGGAGGGATTTGTAGCCATCCCGAAAGGGAGAGTAGCAATGGTCCAAAACCCGGTCCCCTCGTGTGTTGAAACTAATGTGCTGGTGGTATTTTGGTGCGACTGATTTGAAACTGGCTTTATTAAAGTCCCCAGTCACAATGAACACGGCCTCAGGGTACGCGGTTTCCTGCTTGCTTATAATCCCATACAGTTCCTTGAGTGCCCGGTCTGTGTCGGCTTGTGGCGGGATGTACACAGCAGTGATAATGACCGTTGTGAATTCCCTCGTTAGCCAGAATGGTCGACACAGAAGCATGAGAAATTCCATTTCAGGAGAGCAGAAAGACTTGATAGAATGTACGTTCCTCTGATCACACCAGGATTTGTTGATCATAAAACATACACCACCACTTCTGCTTTTACCTGAGAGGTCTTTCGCTCTGAGGGTTCAATGGCTGAGTCTGGAATCTCCGCAGACATCCAAGTTTCAGTAAGGCAGATAATGCAGCAGTCCCTCGTCTCTCGTTGGAAAGAGATCCACGCTTTCAGCTCGCAGAGCTTGTTATCCAGAGACTGAACATTTGCCAGTAGAATACTGGGTAGTGGGGGTCGATTTGTGCAGCGTCTTACTCTGATGAGAACGCCGGCTCTGTTTCCCCTTTTCCTCCTGCATTTCCGTGGCCGTGCAGCACAGACAAAGGGGTCCGCTTGCATGTTTGTAAACAGCGGGTCGGCATTGAGGAATTTGAAGTCCGGTTTACGGTGTGAAATTGCTGAACCAATGTCCAAAAGTGTTTGTCTGTCATAGACAATAAGGCAGACAACATCCAAGACAAAAAACATAAGAACTGTAAACAAAACAAACAAAACACTACCATGTTGTGTCGGAACTCGCAACGCAGCAGCCATACTCAGTGCCATCTTGAGTCAGGTTACATGCATCGGTTGAGTAATATAGTCATGGGAAGATTCAGTAAAACTGACAATAGTGAAAGTTGATTTTTTGGAGTGTGTGGTTGAAATAATGTAGTGCTTTATTGTTATGTTTAGGGTTAGTAATGATAAGTAACTACTTGTAAGTAGCATAGCTGTAACCACATATCATCTTTGTCTGATGAAAAGCACGTATCTCCACCTTTAGTACCATAAATAGAATTATACCATTACACATCTGTTAGTGAACCGTTCAATATTTTAATTGGATTTGTGTTAGCAAATGTGGACATACACGGTTTTCTTATCATGGGTTCCAATGGCGCATGTTCAGTTGCAGACTCCAGTCTAAATGTTAGTGTTCCCAGAACTCAGTTGGTAGGTTATCGTTTGCTAGAGAATTCATTTTTGGATATAATCTGAGCTTTCACTTACTATTTTAGATCGAAATCAGTTTTATGACTATGGTTTCTAGTCCGGTTGTTGAGTGGACAGTTCGGTTTCGAGACACGTTTTCCGTGTCCAACGTCAGAATTAGCTTTCACTCGTGGTTTCACGAAAATGGAAATCTGGCAAGCGAATATGGCTGGTATAGGCTACTTTTTAAAGCCACCTGACATGAATGGCTTTGGTTGTCAGGGAAATCACAGAGCCAGCGCAATGTAGCCAATCTCTTCACTACACTTCAGCCGGACAGCTGAGGTAAATTAGTTGACGCTCTTGAAAACATAAGGGCGGGACATACACAGTTTTGAAGGACACTTGTCAAGGCCAATGGAGATACTTGTTAAACAGATAGCCTGATTAAACATCTTTTCATTGGTAATTTCAATACACAATTCAAATAGTAGGATGAGGTCATTTGGCACACTCCGTCTGTGGTAAACAGTCAAAATGTCCAAAAGTGGAGATACGTGTTTTTCATGAGACAGTGAAGGGGATAATAGCTGAAGATCTGGCAATAGAATACATGTTGTGGCAGCGGGGGCGTGGTCAAGCATCTCTCCGGAGAGAGGGAAAGCGGTAAGGGCGCTTACACCTGAGCTAAATTATGTCTAACACCTGTCTCTAATTTCAGTGAGCACGGGGACAGCGGCATAAAGAGGGCCACGCAGCACTCAGAAGAGAGAGAACCTGGGCACTAGAGACCTGATTCTGAAGCCAAGAGCTTATTAGTGTAAAGCTGAGAGTTTATTTTACTGAAGTAGTTGTTTATGTTTAAACTGAGTTATTGAACACGGTGAGAGCCCTGAAAGAGTGCATTTGCTGCAGTGGGGAGAATAAAACGCTCACCTGAACCAGAAAATCTGCTTCTCGCCTCCTCCTTTAACTAAGAAGTGTTACACTGGTGCCGAAACCCGGGAAGGTTTGAAGATGGACGGAAGTTGCCCCGTAGAGTCCTCCCAGTTGGCGGTGATCCTCCAAGCCCTCGCCAGCCTACATCAGAACCACCAACAGACGCTGCTTGAGCTCCGACAAGATCAAGACCGCCGGTTTGTCGAGCTCATGCATGCTCAAGCCGAGGACCGGCAGGTGATCCGGAGCCTCCTCAGCCAGGGGGCATCCTCAGCCACGACCCCGGACACTCCCACGCCGTTACCCCGCCAGCATTACAGAAAATGGGGGCGGCGGACGACCCCGAGGCCTTCCTGGATTTGTTTGAGCAGACCGCCGAGATCTGGGGCTGGCCGCTTGGCCAATGGGCAGCCTGATTGATCCCACTATTGTCCGGGGAAGCCCAGCTCGCGGCTCAACAACTGCCAGCGTCGAGCTTCCTGGCCTACGGAGATTTAAAAAGAGCCATCTTGCAATGGGTTGGTCGCACTCTGGAGGAAAGTCATCAACTCTTCCGGAGCTTGAAGTTGGAGAGCTCCGACCGCCCGTTTGCCTTTGCCCAGCGGCTCCGTGACACCTGCCGAAGATGGCTGCTAGCGGGGGATCGCGACGTCCAGGGAATTATCGACCAGGTGGTACTGGAACAGTTCATAGTTTGACTGCCAAAAGGGACGGCGGATTGGGTCCAGTGCCACCGCCCAGCGTCGCTGGAGGAAGCTATCCGACTTGCGGAGGACCACATGGCGGCGATCCTGAGGGCGGAAGAGCCCTCCTACGTTTTCTCTCCTCCCTCTGTTTCTTCCCCCTCCCCTCTCTCTCTCTCGTCTGCTCTCTCTCCAGGTCCCGTTCCTGCCCCATGCAGACGAGGAGGACCTCAGCCCCTGAGACCAGTTCCCCGGGTGTGGGAGGTGACACCTTCCCCTACTCCAATGCCCCGCCGCTCTCCCCCTCAGGAGGGGGCGCCCGCCGACACAAGTGCGGGCGTAGTGCCTGGGCCGGCCTGCTGGAGGTGTGGAGACCCGAGCCACTTCCGAGATCAGTGCCCTTTGATGGAGCTGGGGACGGTGGTGCGGGTCTCTGACCTCCCACAGGCTGCCCCCGACCGGGCCGGAGCGTACCGGATACCGGTAAGTGTCAAGGGGGGTACTCACCAGGCGTTGGTGGATACCAGTTGTAATCAAACCACTATCCACCAACGCCTGGTTCAACCCGAGGCATTGGTCACAACTAAAACGGTGAAGGTGAAATGTATACACGGGGATATTCACAAGTATCCGGTGGTGACCCTGACAATTAAATTTCGGGGGAAAAAGCATAGAGTGGAGGCTGCGGTTAGTTCCCGCCTCACCCATCCGCTGATTTTGGGGACTGATTGGCCTGATTTTAGAGTTTTATTAAAGGGAATTTGCGCGGATGGGTCCTGTATGAAAATAGGGAGATGTGTGATGTGCGATGCTCTGGCAGGGGAGGCGGAGCCGGGTCCATCCTCGACAGCTCCACGTCATGATGACGAGAGAGGGGGAGAGGCTGCAGCCCTTCCCCTTCTCAGGGAATTCCCTGACAGGGATTTCCCTTTGGAGCAATCGCGAGTCGAAACCCTCAAACACGCCTTTGACCAAGTGAGAGTCATCGATGGTCAACGACTCCAGCCTGACATCGCACTTTCATACCCCTATTTTGCAATTATAAATGAGCGGTTGTATCGAGTGACACAGGACACTCGGACCAAAGAGGATACAACCCAACTGTTGATTCCAAGGAGCCGTCAGGAAATGGTATTCCAGGCGGCTCATTATAATCCCATGGCAGGTCACCTAGGAGAAAGGAAAACACTGAACCGTCTAATAGCCAGCTGGTTAACCCACCGGCCACCCCAAAAGCGCCATTGTGCCCTCTCCCTCTGATCGAGGTCCCCTTTGAGAGAATTGGAATGGACCTCGTCGGGCCATTAGAACGGTCAGCACGCGGACATCGCTTTGTATTGGTCCTAGTGGACTATGCAACGCGATATCCGGAAGCAGCGCCTCTTCGCAACATCTCAGCACGCAGTGTTGCGGAGGCACTCTTCAAAATAATCTCCCAGGTGGGGATTCCGAAAGAAATCCTCACCGATCAAGGCACAACATTTATGTCACGAACACTACGCAAACTGTACGAGTTATTAAATATTAAATCGATTCGCACCAGTGTATACCATCCTCAAACGGATGGCCTGGTGGAACGATTTAATAAAACCCTCAAAAACATGATTCGTAAGTTCGTGCACGATGATTCTAGAAATTGGGATAAATGGCTCGACCCCCTGTTATTTGCAGTACGAGAGGTCCCGCAAGCCTCCACTGGCTTCTCCCCATTCGAGCTGCTGTATGGGCGACGCCCACGCGGCGTGCTTGATGTAATGCGAGAGGCCTGGGAGGAAGGACCTTCAAACAGTAAAAATGAAATTCAGTACGTTCTTGATCTTAGAGCAAAACTCCACACCTTGGGGCAACTAACTCAGGAGAATTTGCTCCAAGCTCAAGAACGACAGCGCCGACTGTATGACAGGGGAACTCAGCTAAGGGAATTTGCACCGGGAGATAAAGTGCTTGTATTGCTTCCCACATCGAGCTCTAAATTACTTGCCAAGTGGCAAGGACCCTTTGAGGTCACACGACGAGTGGGAGATCTCGATTATGAGGTTAAACGAACCGATAGAGGGGACTCACGTCAAATATACCACCTCAATCTCCTGAAATTGTGGAGGGAGGCGGTTCCCGTGACGTTGGCTACGGTAGTTCCCGAGAAGGCGGAGCTCGGACCGGAGGTGAGTTCAAAACATAAACAATTCACCCCACTCATTTGCGGAGACCACCTCTCACCGAGCCAACTCGCGGAGGTTGCTAGGTTGCAACAGGAGTTTGCAGATGTGTTCTCCCCTCTACCGGGACGTACAAACCTCATCCATCACCACATCAAGACTGAGCCGGGGGTCGTGGTACGTAGCCGCCCCTATCGACTACCCGAACACAAAAAGAAAATTGTTTGGGAAGAATTGGATGCGATGCTTGCTATGGGGGTAATAGAAGAATCCCACAGTGATTGGTCCAGCCCAGTTGGGTGATGGGTCTGTGCGATTCTGTGTGGATTATAGAAAAGTCAATGCGGTGTCTAAATTTGATGCATATCCAATGCCTCGCGTTGATGAGTTGCTCGATCGGTTGGGCACTGCTCGTTTTTATTCGACATTGGATTTGATGAAGGGTTATTGGCAGATCCCCTTGACACCAATTTCCCGTGAGAAAACTGCCTTCTCCACACCGTTTGGATTACACCAATTTGTGACACTTCCATTCAGTTTGTTTGGGGCCCTGGCTACGTTTCAGCGTCTCATGGACCGAATCCTCAGACCGCATGCAGCTTACGCCTCGTAAGCACATGCAACATCTGAGGGCGTTTCTGAGATCGCTGCGCCGAGCGGGGCTCACAGCGAATCCGAAGAAGTGCGCGATTGGGCGGGTGGAGGTACGGTATCTGGGGTTCCACTTGGGCCACGGGCAGGTGCGTCCCCAAATTGACAAGACAGCGGCAATTGCGACCTGCCCGAGACCCAAGACCAAAAAGGGGGTGAGACAGTTCCTGGGGCTGGCTGGCTATTATAGAAGGTTTGTACCTAATTATTCGGACGTCACCAGCCCGCTGACTGATCTCACTAAAAAGGAGCTCCAGATCCGGTCCAGTGGACGGAGCAGTGTCAACAGGCGTTCACGCAGGTTAAAGCTGCACTTTGCGGGGGGCCGCTTTTACATTCACCTGACTTCTCTCTCCCTTTTATTTTACAGACAGATGCTTCAGACAGGGGGCTGGGGGCCGTACTCTCGCAGGTGGTGGAGGGGGAGGAGCGCCCGGTGTTGTACATTAGCCGTAAGCTCTCGTTAAGGGAAACTAAGTACAGCACCGTGGAAAAGGAGTGTCTCGCCATCAAGTGGGCGGTCCTCACTCTCCAATACTACCTGCTGGGGCGGGCCTTCACCCTCTGCTCGGATCACGCCCCACTCCAGTGGCTCCACTGCATGAAAGATACTAACGCCCGGATCACCCGTTGGTATCTGGCTCTTCAGCCATTTAAGTTCAAGGTGGTCCACAGGCCGGGGGCGCAGATGGCTGTCGCCGACTTCCTTTCCAGGAATGGGGGGGAAGTGGTAGGCAGGCCGGATGCCGCCACGGCCTGAGTCGGGCGGTGGGGATATGTGGCAGCGGGGGCGTGGTCAAGCATCTCTCCGGAGAGAGGGAAAGCGGTAAGGGTGCTTACACCTGAGCTAAATTATGTCTAACACCTGTCTCTAATTTCAGTGTGCACGGGGAGAGCGGCATAAAGAGGGCCACGCAGCACTCAGAAGAGAGAGAACCTGGGCACTAGAGACCTGATTCTGAAGCCAAGAGCTTATTAGTGTAAAGCTGAGAGTTTATTTTACTGAAGTAGTTGTTTATGTTTAAATTGAGTTATTGAACACGGTGAGAGCCCTGAAAGAGTGCATTTGCTGCACTGGGGAATAAAATGCTCACCTGAACCAGAAAATCTGCTTCTCACCTCCTCCTTTAACTGAGAAGTGTTACACATGTATTTGTTGACCATTAATCTGAATATTGGGGCATTTTGTGATGGTCCCTCTACGACTACGATGGTTACATTTCTGCAGTAACAAATGAAATAATTGAAAAAACAAAACAGGCATAAACAGTATGAGTTCCTGAGAATGGGCCATTACCTACATTTATCCATTAGCCAGTTTGAAAAAAACAAAAAACAAAAAAACTCAATTCTATGTTTCTCTAAAGAAAATCCATAAGTTTGACTGAATGTTATTGTATTGTACAAATCCCGACCCTGTTATCACTGGGCTGAATAATCAGCATGTTGAACCTTTCACACTCCATTTATTGACTCTGGAGAAATGTCTTTGTTTGTTTGGGTGGATAAACACTGGTCAGTTCACAGAGAACATGCTGTCAGATGGTGATTTGACAATGACGGGCTTTAGGCTGTATATCGCTCCCACTCAAGCGGACGGTATGACTGAATGACAGCCTGTGACTGAGAAGCAATACGCCTTTACTTTAAAGCAAAATATGCAGCAATTTATATGCAGTTCACTTTAGACAAATCAAAAATCTTCATTCGCTTCACTAAATCGTGAATCCTAATCCACCGCACAGGTCAGCAAATGAACAACAGGAAGATAAAAGATGGTTACATGTTTTGAGACTCTTGAAAAATCACACAAATACGATGTTTTTAGTGAAACTGAATTGTTAGTGTGTGTTATGTTGTCTTTTAGTAGCATGTGTTTTTTGCGTTATAATTATATATGCATGAATATTGTTATTAAATCGATGTGGGCAGCTGGCTCAGAGCCGGAACTTTCAAAGCAACCTTGCCGTTTCCTCTGTTTATGTCATCTCGTCCTCGCTCTTCTCTCCCACAGGAAAGACTCTTGAATTCGTCCGATTATTGCGAGGAGAGCTGAAGGCCAGAACATTCTTTTCTCCTGTCAGATTTACAGAGATTACCCTCATCATGATCCTATTAGCTGGACAGAAATGTGACTATTTAAAATGGATTTATGAAAAAAAAAAAAAAAAAAAAAAAAGTAATTTGAAATCGCCCTGCTTTACTGGAACGGTGCTCTCCATAGAAGTTTCCTGCTTCGGAAGGTCTGCATCTGTACGTCTGAGGGCAACATGTTGAAGTCATAATCCTGGACCGCAAGGGCTCCTTGAGTTCACAACATGCAAGCTGCTGAGTGTCTTCTGAAGCATGCGCAGTGCTCTGTGCAAGGGTCAAGTTCAATTTTAGTCTGTTCTCACATAAAACAACAACATTTTATTTTTGGAGCTTGAAAGTTTTGGTCCCCATTGACTTATAATTTATAAACCCAACACATCTCCATCAAAATATATTTATTTGTGTTTTGCAGAAGAAAGAAAGTCATATGAGTTTGAGATGGCATATAGGTGAGTAAATGATGAAAGAATGATCATTTTTGGGTAAACTATTCCTATAGAAATATAAATTCTCCATCCTCCACAATAATGAATAAATTAAATTGCTAGATGGTTGTTTACAGGCCAAGGTCAAAAGAGACCATCCCCAAATCTTATATCCTGACATATAAATCATTAAGTCTATGGGATTTTTGCTCATTTTTCATCCGCTAGGCAGATATTAATATTGAAATAATTATTAATATTTTGTTTTATAAAAAACATGATTCTGTGTAAGTTTTAAACAGACACAATTTGTAAGATTCATCTTTTTCACCTAAAATGAAAATGTATGTAGTATATACAGTACATACTTTATACGTAGTATGTCAAAAACAGTATGGAAGTGTTGTTCAAGTATGTTTGCATCTGCAACATTCATAACACTGTAAGTGAGAAATGCCCGAATGGCTTATTATTTCCAGTGAAGTGCAGAATGACTGGAAATTTTATAAAACGGCTGAGAACCGCGAGTCAGAGGACTCTTTACAACTATAAATGATACATATATACAGTACTTAGAAACTTGTGCTTAAATTGTACTTGTTTAACTAAACAGAGTAGATTATTTTCACAGTCATATATTCGGTCACAGGTCAATGCCCACATTCCCAGATGAAGTATGTCCAGGAAAATCTTCATATTACTCGTCTGCGTACCTAAAGAATGTTTTATCGACCATGAATGCCCAGACAGTACATGATTTCAGCTGTAGTGTTAGAGATTTGTTCAGATCACTATGTGTAATAGTAACAGAGATGCTTGACTTAACAAATACCAGAGGTGTTCTGATGGAGACTCAATGCTGGCACTTTGTGAGGCTCAGGTAGAGTCCTGGAGAGGATGTTCTGTCTCAGAGGAACAGAGGTGTTAACACTTGAAGGGCTTGGCATGGCCTTACACCCCCGCCACCCCTCGTCCCCGCTGGGTTTCTTCCGTCCTGCAGCCTGAAGAGTTGTGTTGACAGAGCTCCTCCAGCACTGCCAGCAGCAACAGTGACTTGGATGAAAGACTGCAGCTATGTTAAGATCAGTAGACAATTTGTAAAGAAAATTCAAGGATTGTTGGGTCAAGCATCTGTCTGTAGACAGATGTTTTTCCACATCATTGGAAAAAGGAGTAATACACCAAATTCAACATATCAAAACATCAAAGTGACAGTTATGACAATAAAACCGTTATAAAGACCCGTAACCCACTGATTCATTCTTAGGTGGCTTCAGTGAATAACATCCATTAGAACGTTTAGTCCAAATGTGTGCATATTTACAGAAATATTGATGGATTCACATTGTTTTATTAATTTTGTTTTAAGAGTCATTCATGTCCATTTTCCACTAAATTATTCATTCTGAAGCTCTAAAGCGCTTTAATATTCTCACATTGTGTAATTTGAATACATCCAGAATGGGGGAAGCTGCTGTTATGATTTGCTATCCCAAACATGGACATTAGTAGAAGTTATTGCTTCATTACCTCATTAAAAATAGTGTAGTCCAAATCCTGATTAAATTACTCTTATGAGACAGTTCTTTTGAATCTGCAGCGCAAAACACAAAGCGCAAATAGTGTAGTCCAAATCCTGAACGAATGACTCTTATGAGACGGTTCTTTTGAAGGGCTCTATTTTTGTGAGTGTGCTAAGCGGAGCACAGCACGCAACGACCGCATACAATGTCCAATCAAATTTTTGTGAGAGTGCTAATTCTAAGCGCAATTTTTGTGCCATCTGTGTGTGTATGTGCACAAACTATGGGTGTATTGTATGTTAATGAAGTGGCACAAAGCATAATTTGCTATTTTCCAGAGAAATAGTTCATTGTTTTAAGACGTTTCAGCAGCAGGTCTGTTTTCAGCACAAAGTTTAAACTCAGTTCCTGCATTTGCAGTTTGGAGATTCCACCAGCAGGTGGTAATAAAGTTCATGTCCAAACTCTGAAAATATGGTGGAACATCAAATTATGTCCCAGACAATCACTGTTGTTGATGTTTTATGAAACAAACATTTATGAGATTTGTGTTAAACTATCTATAGGTCATGGTTTATTTTCAATTATTATGTTTATATTTACAAGTGTATTTATGATCTACTTTATAATGGGATTTTTCCTCCTGTCGAAGAGTGATTTTTAAGTCACTGCAAAAGAGGCTGGTGGAAGAAGTTGGAGAGAGTAAAATGTCTTGATTTGGTATGATTGTGTTATTTCGATTATATTTCTGTTTCGTTTGAACTGTAATTGAAATTTAGAAATATTTTTGGTAATAAATTAATTAATAAATTAATTAACTTTTTCAAAATCAGAATCGACCAGTAGAAGTGAAGTACTGTTAATTCTAGCCATGATTTGTGTGTCACTTGATCAATATAATTAATAATACTTATATTCTCTATAATTTAATGGAGCATACATCCAAATCCTGACGAGAAATTTTCTATGCATATAAAAGAAGCGAGTCACTGTCATAGAAATATGTCTGATATTCAACAAAGACACAGTTAATGCACAAAAGAATGTAAGTCCATATTTCTATTTTTCATTGCACACAGTCCATTTACACTACCAAATTCTTATGAATGTGCTGTCTTTGTTTATATCGCTGGTGTTTGAGGGAATGGACTATATAATAGGATGCAGACATTGCAATAACCAGAGAAGAAAACTCAGAATTCAATTGCACTTGAACCAGCCCAAAACTGTGCTCAATATTGCCGAACCCACTTGCGCCTGTGAGAAAATACCAAAACTTCATGGCCATTCCCCACTGACTTTGCACGAATTATTGCATAGTGCTGCGCTTAGTGCTAGCACTCATAAAATAGGGCCCATTATCCCTATAACCTCCGTAAAAAGCATAAAAAATACATTTTGACTGATGGAACATGAAGTAAATTAATAAATAAATGCTTACGGCAATACATGGATTGTCAATATTTCCAAGCAATCTCTTGTATTTGTATGTTTATTGTGTGCATTATAGAAAGAGCAGTCAATTTATCCTGCATGCTCATGGTTGCCAGATTGCACAAACAAAGTTTAATACTAGGCAAAATATTTCCAAACTGTTCAAGTGTAAAACTTTGATTGGAGACTTCTACGCATTTCTTGGGAATATTAAATTCTGATTGGCTAATCGCCGTTATTTAAAGTCTGTTATTTATCATATGTAGAGGATTACAATATTTTATTTGCACGATTAGTTCTAAGTAATACATGACACAATTGATCTAAAGGGGATTGTCAGGGGGGATGGCAGTTTTGTTTCTTCTTTCAACATGGGGGATGGCTTCCCCTCGCATCCCCCCTCAAATCGAGCCCAGGTCAAGATCATCTATTTTACACTTGTTTCAAAGGCGAAGGCCATTTCAATTGAAAATGAAGATCCCATTAATCATGTTGTGAGAAATATGCTCAAATGAACTAATATAAGACACAATTCCCTGTATCACATGAGGGCTTATGAACCTTTGCAGAATGCTATACAATATAGAACATTTGAAGTCAATAATCTGCATGTGCGAACATGTTTGTCTGCTCAGGGGAATTGATTCTCTGGAAAATATCACGTGAATAATTAAAAGCATTGATTAAGCAGTTAGATAATATTTAATTGTGGTGCCTTATTAAAATTCCTCATCTGCAGCCATTAACAGGTCATTAACACAACTAATTAATTAAGCAGCCACTGAATATAAAAAAGCGTTGCAATTTATAATGAGTAAATGTTTGTTAATTGGATCGTCCTTTTCCTCAAACAAACTTTAATTGTTGCTGCACAAAGAACAAAAATCAAAACAAAAAAATCACGTTTTTATGCAATTACATTTGATAAAACCCAGATATTAAAGTCAGAGCATAGATTTTCTGTGTTTACACATTTCCGCATTAGGCTCATGAAATATGCTTTAACAAACCTGTTTGACAGAAATGAAGTGTGTTAGAATCATGAGGTTTAGAAGCTTTGTAAAGGTGATTTTTACCCTCATGTTCTGTTGAAATTATGTTTGAGCTGCCTTCATATTTTCATATACTACCTCGCTGATCAGTTATTGTGTCTATCCTGTATATTCTTCAACATCTGTATCATCACAGTCGTGCACAGACCAGCACAGCGTTTAGAAGAGAGAGCGAGATAAAGCATCCGTTCATGTGATCGGAATTGAACCCTCCAGGACACCGCAGTCCTGTACCTCAACTGTCCCACCCCACAATCCACCGTCTAACCCATCCGCATAAATAATACGAGTTATCTCCCATAGCTGTGTTTAATCAAGCGTCGGCTGACAGAATAGAGCCGTTTTTCACCAATAATCAGAGGCGTTTTTGCCCCGGTCAGATGTTCTAATCCTGCTTTCCTTTAACCGGCCTTATCAGCAGCAAAGCTTCTCTCGGGGGAAATGCTCAGCCTTCTACCAGCCGCTAATCTGCTCGCAGACTCGCTTAACAGGATGTAAATGGGTTTCGGGATAAAATATAGGCCTGTGTCAAACATACGTGGCATTGTTAAGCTTCTCGCATGCCGGTTATAGATTACATGGCCAATGCCACAATTGTATTGATCGATGCAACGGAGCAAATGTGTGCATTTCTTTAGATGCAGATGATCAGAGAGTTTAGGCGGCAGGTCTCGTGTCATCCGTCGGCTACGTTTGTTCATGTGGATTCTGTAGCAGTGACTTTATATCACTGGAAGGGTTTAGGCTGGTTTCTGGATGGTGTGATGTTTGTAAAGAGGAGGAATAAAATATTACATGTACTGGTATCAGACAAACAAATATGATGTAATTTTAAAACGGAAAGAATTAAAGTGCTGCTTTAATCAATCAAATGTCAAAATTTATGTCAAAAAATAGTAACACTAAGTTTCTGTTTGTTGACAAATGCATTAGGTATCATGAACTAACAAAAAACATTTATTAAATCTTGGTTAATGCTAATTTATCAAAATACTTTTGTTTATTGTCAGTTTAAGTTAGTTTATAATCCATGAACTGGTGTTAACATATAAAACCTTTAATGTTAAAAATGTATTAGTATATGTAGAAATATAATGTTAACCAAGATCAATAAATGCAGTAAAAGTATTGTTCATTGTTAACTAATGTTTGTTACAGTCTGTTACACACATTACATGTTACTAAAATTAATACCATAGTAATATAAATTAAGTAAATACAGTAGATACAGTTGTAAAACAATTACACAGTATGTACATGTAGTTCATTTATATTACTTTGTATTACCAGTGCTGGATAAGTTACTCAAAAAATGAATTACTACTCTAAAATTGTAATCAGAAGACTACAGAAGACTTATTAATTAATATCTAAAAAGTAAACAGATTACTAATTGCTTAGTTATTTTCACAGAATAGCTTTTGTTTTTCCACTCAACTAATTCAAAGTAATGTCTATATTTTCTCACTTGTTCATTAACTCGTTAGGGGGTGCATGCAAACATTTATTCTCCATATTTTAAATGTATTTTACAAATGTAATATTTTAGAAATGTGTGTAACCCAAGCAAAGTGACTTAATTGAAAGTCAGTAATTGTAATCTGATTACAATAATTTGAAATGTAATGTGCTACGCTACTTTATGTACTTGAAAAGTAATTAGAATACAGTAATTATTTTCTTTCTAATTAGATTACACCTGTTCAGTCTCATGACAAATACATGACTATAGTGACGTTTTGCCTGCATCATCTAAATGTCATTGAGCCTGTTTACATGCACGTTCATGCATGGCAGCGTAAGGATAAACCCATCGACATGGTTAGATTTTTGCCCATTACAGCAATTTTGTGTTGCAAGTAAACACCTTAACTGCCTTTCTTACTGGCAATGCCTCTCAACGGTTTGATGTCAAAAGCAGAGAATAACACAATTATCTCACGTCATGTAAACATGAGTTTTTGCTTTGTTGTATTTCTTACATTCACAGGCAAAGCATGCTTTGGGTTTATCACACATTTAACTGCAAAATGTTTAATACATTTAAATATATTAGTTTAGACACATTATAAAATAATATTGATACAGTTTATTTTCGACCCCCTAACCCAACCCCACCCATAAACCTAACCACTTATAAACAATATATTACATGTAACAGGCAGGTAAATGCAGTTACAATCATTTTATTTACATTAAACTATAATACAGATATTGTTTGAGCACCTAACCCACCCCAATACTAACAACAATCCAATCAACCTACAATAGAAAAGACATAACAAGCAGATAAAAGTAGTCACAATAACTTGTTTAAAAAAAAAGACAAATAAAGCACAATAAAAGTATTCCAAACAATGGTAAACCAGTACAGACGTGCAAAAACACATTTGGTATGAAAATTCATACTTGGAAAAACTGACACGTAGCCTGCACGAAAACCTGGCGGTTTGTTTTCTCTGCCTCGGGTCAGGTTTCAGACCTCTAGACCGTTATACATCTGGGCCCGGCTTAAACATCACATAATTTCATCTTTAAATATGGGACGATCTCATATTTTACTGGACGGGTGGCAACCCTACTCACTTTCCTCTCTACTTGTACTTGTCTGAGCAATTTGAAACTTTGAATTGCAGCACTTTGTATATTATTGCCTTCTTAGGACAAATCCCATTTTGCTGTGTTCCTCATTTGAAAGTCGCTTTGGATAAAAGCATCTGCTAAATGAATAAATGTAAACGTAAAGCAACAAAATGCTCTGAAATGAGCTTTACAGTACATTTGATTGTAAAATGACCCATATTCTCATTCTCTGGTCATATTTTCACCAGAGCGGGATATGAATGAACACTGACAAAAACAAACTTTTTCTGAGGGATTCTTTTGTTATGTGATCGTTGGTGAGCTCTATCAGAGTAAAGACATTCATGCACGTCCCTTCATTAGAGGCCATCAGTTCTCATCGACAGGAAGTATTGTTATTCCTCTGGGTAAGATCTATAATTACAGCTTCCTCTTTTCCTGGAAATCGCATGCAAAGCAGCTTGAGTCGAGCTGCTCAGGTGGTAAGAGAAAATTCGCTGTTTCAGATGCATTTATAAGTAACGACTGCTCAGTGTTCAATAAGATGCAACAAAATAAACACACCAGCATCTTTCAAGTGATTGCCACTCACCTAGAGTCATTTAGTGTGCACCATTGTGTGCTGGTTGAATTTTCAGAGCAAAATAATGGACTTTTGAGTCTCTGTCAGTCGTCCGGTAGGCGAGATTGCTCTTCATCAAGTGCTGCACTCATCTGCATGGTGGCAACTTTTAATGGAACTGTTATGAAGCAGATTGTCAAATGAGGATTTATTTCTGTCCGCATGCAGCAGACGCTCGCAGTATGACAGTCCCCCCGCTAAGATCTGATTAGACTGCGGCCGTGGGACGGACATCGCCGGGCGTCTACGGAGAATAAATTTACACCTGCAGTATGTCGAACAATGGTGCCCGTCCCAATGCCGAGAGATGCGCTTAATTAAAAAACATGGATAATTTGAACACTCTGCTCGGGATCTAAATTGGAATCCAGTTCACCGCTGAGTGTGTTAATTTGTGCAGGAAACAGCTGATGTAGAGCGGACGGCACTACAGAGTTTTGATAGGAACTGGACAGCAAGGACTCACTCATTAAAGTAAACGTCTTTCTGTAAACTCAAAAAATTAGCTTCTGGAGAAAGAAATGAGAAAAATCATCGTCAAGATGTTTGTGACACAATCATCAAAAAGCATGCAATCAAATGTCTGCCGATCAAGCTAATCTGAGACGGACTGAGCTAATCTGAAATGCTTCCTTACTTGATGAGTTCTCTGTCATGTTCATTTGTGAAAAGCGGATGAATTATGACAGTCTTCATATTAAGCGGACTTATCTGCAGCAAAGAGCATTAAGGAAGCCAAGAATATCAGCTTATAGCATCACAAATTAACCTGCCAATCAGGCGGCCTCCCTTCAAAGGTGCCGATAGCGTGTTTGAGGTCATTGAGAGCAGAAACGTCCATCTTCTGCTGCTACTGGTGTGTGAGTCTGAGATTCAACTCTTCTGCTGAAGAAACAAATGATTATTTGGGCTCAGATCACAGGCATTTGCATAGATTTACCATGAGCTTTCCTTCAACTTTCACCAATATAATTGGTAAAAGAAACAAAGGAATGAGTATCTTTGCAGGGATTTGGAATAATCTCACTGATATTTGTTCTCTTGATGAACACTCACCTTGACAAACAGTAGTGACACTTGCTGCAAAAGGTCTGTTGTTTCAGATCATCCTGTTAGATATTGAAATTAACCAGTTCCAGAGAACACCAGAGGTGTGAGATCTAAAATACAGTGCTCTGAACAAAGCAACTCTTGCTAATTAATGTAAACGGTTTACACTGACTAAAATGTTAACCTAAAAATGTGCTTCATGTGGTAACTTGGGATGTGCACGATAACCACTTGTAATATTAGAATAGGGTGTGGGTGATGGGAAGTCCGATTCAACAAACAATGTCTTTTACGATGTCATCAAGTAATGATGTCACTAGTATGGAATTCTAACATCCCGGTGTCAAGGTATTCATGTTGAAACATTCAAAAATAGCCATATGTGAACACATATTACAGATTATTACCTTTTATTCATTTAGGTTATAATAATAAGGGTGTTTACTGTCATCAGTGTTTTATTCTGTGATCCTGCATGTCGAATATGACTTAAAAATATTGATTACATCGTGAATACGTTTCCTTCATTAGTTTTTCACCTAAATCACCCAATACAGACACTGATGCACTAATATGTTCTACATGTCTAAAGCATTTAAACAGAATAAACTAGTCTGAATCAACTCACCAGAAACCATGATTCAGTTTATAACAACTTAAAATATAATCTGCATGCACAATAAACAAGTCAAATTCATTTACATCTCTCGACTGAAAAGTTTTTGCATTTTTTAATGAAAATGTTATTCAATAAAACTAGTCATAAGCATATTTCCAGTAGGATTTGTTTGTTATTTAAGAAATGTACATTTCGCTCCAGGCTTGTTCAAGTCCTCGGTTCACGCATGCTCATAGAATCAGCAGCTCCTCATTAATCTTCAGCAATCTTCGACAGTTATTTGGACCGGCTCATTCAGGTCTTTTTGAGTCGGACACGTCCGAAAAGCTGACATCCGATTCAGCATGTAGGTTTGATTTATTAATTTCCAACAGATTCTTTGGTTCAATCTAGTAACTCGTAAGAGCAGCCTAGCCTGAATGAGTCCAACTCATTTATTTCGAACTCGATCGAACACTTCTCAAAATAGCTGTGAATAAAGTGCACAGTGAGCTGTAAGCATATACAATAATACTGTACATAGAACTTCAAATGATAAAATCACATTAAAGTCAAACAAAAATAAGCTACGGAAAATACGCAATTTAAGTGCCAAACCTGATGTGTGCTCTGCCCAGGCAGGTTCACATTTCTGTGAGGCAGCGAACGCTATTGTCGTGGAGTTACAGTGCTGTGGTTTCTTAGCCTCTTTGGGATGCTTTGATTTTTAAATGGTTTGGTATTTAACGCACTAGCTAACACACTGGAAAAAACACAGTTTACGGTTTATCAAGCAAGTTTATCGAACTTTACTGGGTGTAAAACAATGAATCATGTGTAACACTGTAAACGATCACATGAGGTCCTCTTTGACACCTGAACATCTTCAGAATGTTGAATAGTTGTGATACATGCACTCAGGGCCGTAGCAAGTTAATCTGGGCCCCCTGACTGTACATTGCCCCCTGGACCTTTGGGCCCCTAGAATCGTTCACCCCACTATCCTGCACTTAAAAAGCTAGACACAGTGAATGAAACAGAACATATTTGTCTTGGGATGGGTTGATAAAAATTGAAGTTCTTTTTAACTTTACACAGTGTCTGAAAAATGCAGTGGTCATGCATGACATGCTAAAAAAATTTCAGAGATTTGGCACAGCAGTCAAAGACGTCCATCCAGTGTGTGTTTACATAGAAAAACAATTCAAAAATTGTGCAGATGCACGCAAAAACACATATGAACAGCCCCTAACTCGTCCTGTACTTGAAAAACTGACCTGAACACGAACTAGGTTCTATTGCACATGTAGAATAACCGAATAGTGATTTTGGTACTTAAATAAAGGCACGTCAAACGGTTAATGAAAAAATGACTATCCATGCGCATCCCTAGTGGTAACATATAAATGAATTGGTTTTATTCAAGTTAAAAATATGATTTACTATAAGTGAATCAACGTGACTACATTAGGCTCCACCAACAAAACTCATTTTAAGGTTAGATCAGGTAGAAATAGTTCCTTAAGGTAACAATTGCAGGTTTTTACAGTGTATAGTGGTGTTCAGGATTTACATTCACCATTATAAGACATTTTATCTTCTTTTCTCACCAGATGCAGTGAATGCAGTTATTACAGTCATTACTGCTCTTCACTGAAATGCATCTAGTCTAGAAGTTTCCATTAAGAGGATAATGTCGTGTTACGTTTGGTTACCGTCACTCCTCACATTCGGTTGAGTTGTTGTACTTGTTGTCAGAGTGATGATGGGTGGTTAGTTTACACAGAAGGTCAGGCGAGGAGCAGGGAAGATGCACTGAGGTCACATCTTGATTTACTGAGCGGTTGGGTGTCATTTTGATGTGAATTTGAGCGCCAGGTATCACCTAATGCAACCGTCTCTTTGCTCTTTCAGAATTAATCACACTTACTGTGTGAAAACACTCCCTATATGTGTTACAACTACAGAAATAAGAGGTCAAGGGCTAGTCAATGCGGTTGTGGTGCAGATCAGTGGTTTTCAGGACACAGATTTAATATTGGACATAAAATGGCGACCCAATACAGTACCAAAATGATTGATCATACAAAAGTAACCAAAAATGTCCTTGAAATCAAACATTTAGTGTGTTTACATGTACACCAATATGCTCGTAACTATCAACAATCAGCTCATTCAAAAATCCGATAATGCAAGGAAACCACATTTACATGACACTTGAAATCATCTGATTATTCTCTGCTTTTGAGGTCAAAGTGTAAACAGTCCTGCGCGTACATTGGATAATCTGGTAAGAGCGCCAGTAAATTTGTTTGCATGCAACATGAAATCAGGGTATTGGGCAAACATCTACCTCTGTCGATCAGTTTCTGCTTCAACCGTTTGGGAACTTACCCCGATAAAGGAACGCTGTTTACCGTGTTTACATGACCACACACGTTGTCAGCTTATGAAGCATGATCGGTAGCATGATTAGAGTAAGATTGTACATTTAAATGTGCTCACTGAAATTGGTTTAAATTACCATGAGCTGCACAGACCCAACAATATGTTAAATTATTAACATAACTAAAGCCCTGTCTGTAATGTTTGTAGAAATTGCAGACATGGGTGTGTCTTTGTCATTATTGCATTTTTGCCATGGCAAAATGTATAATTTGTGTGCATCAATCACGTTATTAATCCCTCCTATTGTGTTCTGCTAATTTTTTACCTGGAAAAGGCAGATAATAATTTTTAAATACCACATAGTTTTTAGTATGGAAACCAAACTTTGTGAATTTGTCAAGGCTATCAAAATACACAATCATTTTTTTTTTTTTTTTTTAGATTTATTTATTATTATTATTATTATTTTATATATATCAGAGATATAACCATTTAAATGAAAATGTTACATTTTTATTTTGTTCTAACCCACACATCAACTGTGCCTTTACACATGATATAATGTTTTTTTTTTTTTTTTGCATGCGCTCTCTGCGTTGGTTTTGATAATAAAATTATGCAGATCAAGCAATGGCACAAGCACGGCCACAAAATCACTGCTGAACGTAATTTGCATTTGCAATTCTGATCTTGTGGTCTGATTCTGAGCGCTATATAGAGGAGGATGCTGCAGACCACCGTATTTGACACACCCTGCTGGGACTGTACCGCATCACTGTTATCCAGACACCTGAATCATCTCTTAAATGTGCAGAACATGTGCTTGACGACACCGCGTATCTGGATAAATGCCAGGTTATCTCCATCATTTGATGATTATTTTATTAATTACTTCTGATATGATTGGTTGAAAATGTTCACAAACATCTCTTTTAAATAAAAATCATTTTACCACCCACTTTCATTTGCTGTAATCTACAATGAGCCTAATATACATAGAAAGGAGGCGTGTTTGCGTGGAAAGCAATAACAGTGAAATTTCAGTGCTGATTGCGTCTGCAAAAATTGAGGTAGGTAAGTGAATAAGATGCAGGTTTTGCGCTGAAATACTATGGGCAAAAAGTGGCGCAACTGTTTAGTGAATCTTCACCTAAGTGCTTTGCATTTTCTTGATGTTTTCAAATTGCATCTGCGGACTCTAGGTCTCAACAGGATGAACTATGGGTACAAGGCGAATAAAAACAGCACCCAGGAGCGCCTCCATCCTTAAAACAATGCAAAAATACCAGAAAAATGTTTTTTTTTTTTTTTTTTTTTTCACTGGAGATTGGGAAATATTTAGCCTTTTATCAATTTGCAGAATTAATATAACCTGGGGTTAACCTGAGGTTATGCGCACGTTTTATAGAAGGTTTTACGTAGTCCGTAAAAATGCAATGATATGACATATTCGTACAGGATTAAAATCACAGAGAAGATCTGGCATTTATTAGATTACCCACATCCCCCATATAATGCTAATCCAGTCCGAATATGACTAAAGACTGAATAGGAAAACTGCAACTTTGTAAAAGCATGATTTTCTTCTATTTACACAGGAACACTGGGACAAATATTGTATTAGCAATAACCATATTACCAGTGACAGATGAATTTGAAACGAAATATTGTAGATTTTGATTGAACGCACAACCTATGACATCAACAACAAGAGATATGGAATGTGTTTTCTGCCTTTTAAAAGTTGGTCTATTTTGTTACCCTAACTATGCAGGAATATTATATTTAGCTGTGTTTTGTTATTAGCATTTAGCATTGGTTTCCCTGGTGTCTGTGACTCTATCAGAACAGATATGTGACACATTTCGTATCTGCGATCTGCCAGTTGAAAACCGCTGGTTTAAACAGTTTAAACAGTTCTTGCTGGCTATAATTTGTACGTGTCATATTTCCAATGGAAACAGGAAAGCATTTGCGCTCCTGCATCAGCTAGCTAACTAGACAAAAGGATTTTTCTATATTCCAGTGTACCGTGACTCATAAGATCTGCATCTGTTCGTCTTTGTTCACTGTAACATATGCATGTAGTTTGTGCTATTTTTACCCAACGTCCTCTATGAATGGGGATAATACTGTAATTGTTGCAATAATCATAATAGTGATAAGCGTGGTAAACAGAGTAAACACTTTCAAGCCGTGGTCATTTTCACCTGTCACTCTGCTGTTTGGCCTCTATTGAACATGCGATAGGCTTCTCTCAACACTTCTGTGATGGCAGTATTCAGGTGTATACACACCTAATGAGTGAGCACACAAACACACACCCCGCCGGTCACAGCTGCTGTGCTTGTTTGGTTTCGCTTGTGTTGATGCTTTAGTGAATGTTGACACTATTGCTTGTGTGTTTCCTGTTGCCTCTGCCAGCTGCCGTACCTCTCATTCACTGTCTCTCTCCCTCTGTGACATCATGTTAGCAGGCGGTCTGATGACAGATGTCTCTTCTTTATAGCACGTTACAGTATCAGTCTGTTTAACAGCATAAAGACACACGCACGCACACAAACACACACCTGCTTAACTTCAGTCTGGAGCAGGTGATGCACTTGATCGGTCTATGTGTGTGTGTGTGTGTGTGTGTGTGTGTGTGTGTGTTATAGAGGCTGAATTGTTGTTACTATGTAAACGGAGTGATATTGTTACATGTGCTGTATTTTAAACTGTAAAATGTAAAAATGCAAAAAGGTTTGTGCAAGGGTTAGGTTTAAGGAAAAGAACATATCATTAGCTCAGTATAAAATTATTCAAAGTCAATGTATTCCCTCACATTGCTGTCACATTACTGTAATTTTAATATGCCAAAACATTTTTATGGGTTAGTAGCTAACTAAAAAATGAACCCCTAGTTTGTAACAATCTCTTAAAGGAATGTTCCAGGTTGAATACCAGTTAAGCTCAAATCGACAGCATTTGTAGCACAATGTTGATTAATACAAAAATAATTTTCAACTGGTCCCTTGTTTATTTAAGGCACTTATAATGGAAGTGAATGGGGCCAATCCATAAATGTGAGACATGTGAGACATGTAAATGACCAGTCACAGTTTGTTTTGTTGTTATGTGCATCGTGTTACTTCAATAACAGACACAGTCTCATTTATAAGGTCCGCATATCAGAGCCACGACAGATGCGTTTGAGCTCATAATGTTAAAGTGTTCACCTGTTTCATTCTCCCTCTCTCTCCTCAAAAGTTCCCTGTAACTTTGAACTTTCTTTTTTAATGATAAAAGGCAAATGTCAATAAAACTAATATCATATATACTGTCTGCTAATATGCACATATCTCGTTTAGACAGATGTAATAAACAAACCTCACAAAACTTCAGCAGATCCAGCATCCTGTGGAGCGCTCATTTATTTACCTCGAAAGCACGCATTCTAACAGTCTCTCCTCAACAGTTCCCTGTCACTTTTAATTTTCTTTTCTAATGATAAAAGACAAATATCAATTAAACTAATATAATATACCATCTGCAAATATACAGATATCTCGTTTAAACAGATGACGAACCTCACTAAAATCCAGCGTTTTCTTCCCGTCGTGCTCTCATCTAATATCTTCCTCTGAAGCACGTATTCTATCAGCCAGAATCAAAACTTCAGGATCAGGATCAAAAGTTCCTCTCATTCACAAATCATGAAGGTCACGACAATCATGACAATCCAAGCAGGCGATCCAGGGTGTTTAAACTGTCAGGAGATTGCTGCTCGAGCTGGATCGGCACGAGCATGAGTGCAACTTCAAAAAGTGCTTCACGTGTGCTATAAGGAAATGTATTATTCACTATGCACTGTATGTATGATTCTGTAGTTTTTTTAGAAAATGTGATTGCTAACGTGGACATGCCATCCATGGTTGCTGGACTACTGTGTGTAATGTTATTTTCTTCTTAATATATTAACAATTTCTTCATGTGCAAATAAATTACTAAAATTTGATGACTTTAGAGAAATTAGAAGAAACTGCTATCTACCATTTAAAATACAATATTATTTTAGATTCTTTTTTACAAAGTTAAAGTTTAGAGTGCAATTGAGTAAACATTGTGTTAAATAAGAGTTTATTAATGTTTTATCAATGTTTATGTTATTTACTATATTATATTGTGTGATATATCGGCATTGCATCAGCCTATCGGCCACCCTGCTCTCTGGATATTGGCATCGGCTATTAAAAAAGCCCATATCGGTCAATCACTAGTCTTGTGGCTATACTTTTGAAAGGAACTCACTTTTTTTAAGGAGTCAACATAATTTTTGTTCCGGTCCAACACAGTTTGTTGTTAGCATGTTGTTAAGCTAAAAACATAATACTCTAATAAGCATAACAATGCATTACACACAAAAATGTTTGATACAGTGGTCCATTTTTATAACATTGGACTTCTGTTACTGATACTTTGCAATATTAAATGAAATATAAGTATATTTTTAATCAACAGATTCCCTGAGTTCGCCACAATGCATTCTGGAAGTGCCTTCTTTGTGAAGGATTCACATGATGCTGCCTTAGTATTTGGACAAAAGAAGGTGTCTTAGAAGACAGCATAATGTTGCTATCTTTTTAAACAGCCTAGTTTACGCCCATGATGCCTTCAAATGTTGTCTATGTAGGCAGATCATTAGGGTTCAGAACAGAGCCACTGTCTCATCTGCAGGTTGTGTATAAGACAGAGATTTATGCAGCACATCATTATCATAAATCTGTATTTATTCCATATAGAAATGTTGATGGATTTGCCCAGTGCAATGTGTTGTATTCACTGATAAATGTCTTTAGATGTGTAATGAATGATGACTGGAGGAGAATCACTCATGGACGGTTGTGTAATTGATGCAGAAGTGTGTGTGTGTGTGTGTGTGTGTGTGTGTGTGTGTGTGTGTGTGTGTGTGTGTGTGTGTGTGTGTGTGTGTGTGTGTGTGTGTGTGTGTGTGTGTGTGTGTGTGTGCCTGTGCTTGTGTGGGGGAGGGGGTTTGTCACCTGATTAAAAAGCTAATTTAAGACGGGTGGAGAGAGTGAGATTAGAGGGAGATTCTATGTTTAATGTGTCCAGCACTGAAGCACTGGCCCTACACAATGAACATTTTATAGTATTTTTTTATTCTATTTTTAAGGTCTAGAGTTCAGAGCAGTATTTTGTGTAGTGCAGTCCTGTGAGTATTGAGTTTGCAGTCAAACTGAAGTACAGCCTCTGAGTTTGAGGATAAAACTGTTCACACTGCACCTATAAACTTTATAAACTGATAATAAACATTGATATGGAGCAGGCTGTGTATGAGTGTGAAGGTTTGAAGCTCTCTACCGTCAGGACTGAACATAATGAAGAATCTGTATGAATGATCTTCAGCAGGAGAACACTATTAGAGCTGACAGAGCCATGATGATATTACACCCCCACATCTTCATCCATCTTCCTCTGCCTCTGTCGGCCTCTCTTTCCGCCGGTTATCCGTCTTGTGTCTTATCAGTCTCAACTGCCTCTTCCCCATCATCATCATCATCAGTCTGTCTCTCTCTCATTGGCTGTCTCTCTCTCTCTCTCTCTCCGGTGGACAATACAAAGACTGATTCTGCCCTTTTCTTAGCCCATGAAACATTGAACATTTCATTTCATGGCAGACGCAAATAAAAAATGACCGAATGAATCTCTCTTATCGTCTGCCGCGAGTGCAATTAAGAGCTAAATATGAGATCTCTGTCTGCTGGTCTGAATCCATTGTGTTCCCTTACTCTCTCTATCCACATGTTTCGCAGCCTCATTGCCTGGAGAACAATAAGTTGAAGGATGGATTCTAGATCTTTTGAAGAACTCTAGAACAGTCAAAAACATTTAGAACAGTTGAAGGGTTTTAGAACAGTCAAAGGGTTCTAAATCTTTCGAAGGATTCTAGAAAAGTCAAAAACATTTTAGAACAGTTGAAGGGTTCTAGAAAAGCCAAATGGTTTTATAATAGTCAAAAGATTCCAGATTGAAGAATTTCCACTTTTCCACTGACATGGTTCAGGACGGGTTCCTGCAGCGGTGCAAATTCTCGAACTGTTCCATGTGTTTCCACTGCAGAAAAGGCCGTTATGGGACAGAAAATCTGGTTCTACACCAGCCCCAAAAGCTTGCTGGTCTCTATGCAGGAACCGATTACATCAGTAGGCAGAGGGCGGGAAAATGTTTCATCACCAGGTAGTTTTTCAAACAACAGTAGCTACCGTCTGCAGCAAGGAGTACTTTTTCACTCTATAACAACAATGAAAAAGCCAAAAAAATGTCAGACATCAAAAGTGTCTGAAGGAAACGCAGAGGAAACAAGCACTCTACTTGCAATATGATCTTGTACAGAGAGCCAAGATAAACTACAGAGATTGCAAATGCGAAAAAAAGTATATATGGAGAAACAGCATGAAATGATGAACGGCGACCCATAGCAAAGGACCCAAGCAAAAGTAGCTATGGAGAGAGCAACTATGTTTTGGGCTCTGTGCTTGGACACCGACCAGCCAGCTAACTAACTTGGGCATTGAATTCAGTAAGTCAAGTCGAGACAAACTCCGAATCACCAATGTCCTCTTGTTGCTGATCTCGGTAAGTTATTAAATTTGCCAACTTTATTAGCTTTCCTTACACTCTTCTCATCTTATTTGTGCATTGATTTGTTCAGTAAAGGGACTACTCACCTAATATTATATGCTATGGAAAAAATTCAAATATAACCATCTGCTATGTAAATATCGATCCCACTGTTACAGTTTACAGTACTTAGCAAGTTAAGCCACATTAAAAAGTTAATACATGATAATATAATTATGTTACCTGTAGTAGTGTAGTATCAACTCTGGCAATACTGCTGAGCAATGTAACAGTGCTGGATTGCATTCCTCTGTACGTTTAAATATATCCTCAAAAAACAGGAGTAAAAGCTGTACACAAATACTGTGACGTGCCTTGATTGTTTATAGGCAGGTGAGGCAGTCATATAAAACTACCACATAGCCACATAACCCGTTAGGTCACTGTTTGACTCTCAAGTCAGTGGAAAAGCACAGCCGGTTTACTATAGGCTCCAGATTTCCCAGGCCATGAACTAGCCGAGTACAAGCTCAACATGAGAACAAAAGGCATTTTGGTGGAAAAGGGCTATCAGAAGGTTTTATATCACTTGAGGGATTCTAGATCAAAGTTCTAGTAAGTGGAATGATTCTAGGTCAGTCAGAGGGTTTTAGAACAGTCAAAGAGTTCCATATTGAAAGGTTCTAGATCAGTAAAAGGGTTTTAGAACAAAGAGTTTCATATTGATGGGTTCTATATCAGTTAAAGGGTTCTAGATAAATCAAAGGGTTCTAGAATGGTCAAATGGTTCTAGATCAGTCAAAGGATTCTAGAACAATTGAAACATTCTAGATCATTCAAAGGGTTCTAGAATAGTCAAAGGGTTCTATATCAGTTGAAGGGTTCTATTAGTCACATTTTATAGAACAGCTGAAGGGTTCTAGAATAGTCAAAAAGTTCCAGATTGAAGGTTCTAAATCACGAGGGGTTTAAAGTCATTAAACATATTCTTAGAAAAAACTAAACCCCCTGATACTCACTGAATTTACTTTGAGGTATATTTCTCAAAATACCAAGCCAGGCTTTAAAAATAAAAATAAAAAAATACTAGAATTTAAAGATTTTCTAGATATTTGGTTCTGTGAACAGTTCCGAGATGTCTGCATTCTTTCCCTAATGCAGACAGAACACTATAATAATATGTTATATACACAAAGCTAGGGGCGGGCGATATACCGGCAGACATGATAAACCGGTATACATTTTGGATTATTGTCTGTATAGCGGTAATGCAAAGTTGCCACCGTATGCAAGAAATGTGCACTTCATTCTATTCATGTAACATGTACGTGGTACACATTCTGTCTGAGAAATGGTGGAGGAAGGCGGAGCGTCTTCAGTTGAGACTGAGACAATTGAAGAAACAGGGTTTTTCATATACTGACCATTATTTCACCTGCCGCCCAAGCTACATTTCGGGCCGCCAAAGCAAATTCAATGACATTAATCTCATGTTCTGAACATGCTTCTCATCAGTCACACGCAGCTGTGTTTCACGTGATTTTCACGCGCTGTATCTGAAGCATGAAAGTGCGCGTGAGTCCAGTAGGCCTCCAGATTGGTCAACATGGTTTCTGCACAAACTTCAAAACTTGTGTGACCCATTTGAATTGAGTTTTGAGTTTTTTACCTCAAAGTGCTGTGGAGGAAGTCAAACCTGAGCCTGACATTCTAACCAACACTGATGAAGAAAACAGCTTAAACAATGTGTCATGCGCCAACAATTACAGTATGTGTCATCCATCTTGCAGGTTTTAAATTACACATCATCACCCTTAATAAAATTCAGTTCAAATGATGTTAGATATTAGAAAACAAACCGGCTTTGCTTTTAGATATTCAAATATTCTCTACGGAGATGACTTAAACCATTAAGTGCCTAATGAAGTGTTTATAATAATAATACTAGTCAACAACATCAGACTGAAATGTGAAATTTAGCATTGTGGAAAGGTTGATTAGCACTTTTTGAATACCACCAATTTATTTATTTATTTATTTATTTACTCTATATTTGTTCAGTTCCAAATAAAGAGAACATTATATAAGAGGAAGTAGTTTTCATTTATAAAGTATTTCATGGATTTTTCAATAATAGGCTTTACAATATGGAATTTTAATATTTTTTTCTTTTTTCACCCAGTTTTGGAATGCCCAATTCCCAGTGCGCTTTTAAGTCCTCGTGGTCGCGTAGTGATTCGCCTCAATCCAGGTGGCGGAGGATGAATCCCAGTTGCCTCCGTGTCTGAGACCATCAACCCGCGCATCTTATCATGCGGCTTGTTGAGCGCGTTGCCACGGAGACATAGCATGTGTGGAGGCTTCACACCATCCACCGCGGCATCCGTGCTCAACTCACCATGCGCCCCACCAAGAACGAACCACATTATAGCGACCACGAGGAGGTTACCCCATGTGACTCTACCCTCCCTAGCAACTGGGCCAGTTTGGTTACTTAGGAGACCTGGCTGGAGTCACTCAGCACGCCCTGGATTCGAACTAGCGAACTCCAGGGGTGGTAGCCAGCATCTTTTACCACTGAGCTACCCAGGCCCTATTTATATTTTTTTGAAAAATGTATCTATATCGTGATTTATATCGTTATTGTGATATAAAATTAGTGATATTGTGATATAAGATTTTGGTCATATCGCCCACCCCTCATCAGATCCATCTTGAACTTTGCCATTGTCATGACAATCAGTGTGTCTATTATTTGCCATAATCTGAGAATCAACAAACTTTAAAGCTCATGATTAATTGTTTCCTAAAATTAAAAAGTGTGTGAAAGCACAACTTTTCAAAGTATATACAGCATGTCACTTCTGAGCTGCCTTTGTTGTAAAACGATATCTTTTCGATTGTTTTTTTTCACAGATGTGATGCATATGATATGCCTCACAGACAAGACTTTCCTTTTTTTGCAAGAATTACATATTTCTGATTTATTACTGATTTGTCTGATCATTTGACAACTGGCTACAAAGAGTAGTGAAAGAAATAAGCATTGTTCATTCTCCATTCATCTTCCTTAAAAGTACAAAAAGAATAATTAAAGAACTGGAATCTGTAAAACCCTTAAGATTCTCATGTTTATAGGAGAGTTTGAATCTGGTGCTGTGCACTGGACCCTTTCATGAGTCCATGAACCTGAGAGTACTGACCCGATCACTGAATCTGACCCCCCCAACCCCTGAGATCCACTTTACTGAAGTGTGTGTCTGTGTTTGCAGTCACTGGGGTCATGAGAACACTTTTACTGTAACTGCGGCCCACACCTCTCCTCAGTTACACAAGATTTTAGATGGTTTGAGTCTCGCACATTCAATGCAGTATCTTCTAAAGGTTTGTGTTGTATGGTCAACAGAGGCTTAAAATGACATGATATTCTACAGAAACCTGCTCAAACTAATTCTACACATGCAGCATTCATCTGCATATGATTTTGACTTGCTGTATTGATTGCAAACATCATATTTGCAGTGGAAAGTAATAATAAAAAGAAGCTCTGAATATTAAGATGACATCTCAATGTTTGATTTCCTCACTTGAAGACACAGAAGTGCATTAAAGCAGACACGAGTGCATTTACATGCCATGAAAACACTTTAATTGCTCTTCATTATGCACACTCATCCATGCATATGAGGAGAAAATGAAAAACTCTAAAAGCGTCGCGGCAATTTGGATCCATCACAGTTTTTGTCAGAAGAAGGTAGTGCACTCCCCAGAGATTATAATGAATCTTATAATGAACATCAGACATGATTAGATGCGTCCTGTAATCTGCCTTCTGAATATGATCAAACCTTAAATTGGACACACAGGGCAATAGGTTGAGGTCAGAAGTCAGCGTTGATTCTGTCACATGCTCACAGCTCTTCCTCAAGCACTCGTGGTCATCCTCACCATATCGCAAGCTGAATTGATTTTAAATCACGTGTAGGATATGAATTGTTGATATCAACAATTCAATTTCCACTAGTTAAACTGCTAATTCTTGATATCAGGGATGTAATTACTACTAGTGAAAGTGGTCTTTTTTGATATTGGTAACTACATTTGCACTCGTAAAAACATTAATTCTTGATATAAAAAATGACATCATGCCTTGGAGAAATACACATTCTTGATATCTAAAATTGATTTTCAACTAGTAACTGTAATTTTTTATATCTGTAACTGAATTTTCACTAGTAGAATTTCACTATGATCTGTCATCCACTCCTATATAAACACAATAACGGATATTTAAAGTTAATTTCTTACTAGCTGAAATTCTAATTTCACATATCAGCAATGCACTTCTTACTATAAAAATGAGAATTTTTTATATCAACAATTTCATTGTTACTAGTGCAAATGTCCATCCCAGATATTAACAACTGAACTGCAGCTAATACAGATGCTCACTTTGTATGTCAGTAATTTGGTTTTCATTAGTGTAAATGTTAAGTTCTGATATCTGTAATGTGACTGAAACTGGTAAAATAGCCCATTTTTTTTTTTTTTTTTTTTTAAGTTATCTTTAATTACTCTCAAATTTATTGATATGTGAAAAACCAAATCTAACATGTTGAAATTTTTTACAGAGATCAAAAATGAGCATTTTCACTAGTTGTAAGTCAGTTGTTGATATCAGGAATGGATATTTGTGCTAATAACTGGCTGTGTCTCATTTCGAAGGCTGCGTGCTAGGTAGGACGCGTCCTTTGAAGGCTGCAGTATACCGAGTGTCCTCCTTTAAACAAGTCTCGTTTAAACGAGACGGCCTTCGTAGGACAAATGGAAACAGAACGTAACATGGTTGCTATGACAGCACGCCACTCTTTAACAAGCGCTTTGAGTGAGAAGGTAACAAAGTCCCTAGAAGGGAATGTACGAGGTACATTTTAGGAGAGTTATAATGATGTAGAGAGAAAAGAAAATAGATTTTACAGGTGTACTTTTAGTCTAATACTTTATTTTAATTATGTATTAATATAATAATACATATTATATACTCTGCACCCATCTACTGAGGTACTTCAACTTGGGAATTATCATTACTTGCATTTGAACATCATATTTACAGGCAAGCTGGCATCATTATCGACGATGAAGGAATAATAGGGTAACAAAACTCTACAGCAGTATGTTGGTAACTAACACACTACATACAAACAAGAACCGACACAGGAACAGAGAACAAGAGAGTATATTTTATATACACATGGGCTAACATGATGACGAGGAACACCTGGGATAAAGTTAGGGCAATGAACAGGAAGACAAACAACACAGAAGATCTAAATTAAGAGTCTCTTTAAAACTTCAACATGAGAGTCCTTGGGAGAAAACATAAGAGTGACGTGACAGTAACAATGTAATTATTGATGTAAAAAATTATAATGTTTACTAGTAAGTGGTCATTGCAGTGGTCATATTTGAAATTGTAATTTCAACTAGTAGGAAATTAATTATAGACATCAGTAATTGTGTTTTGAATAGGAGTGGATGACAGATTAATGTGAAATAAATGCAAAAATGAAGGTTTTACTAGTGCAAATGTAATTCCTGATATCAAGATTGAACATTTTAACTAGTGAAATTTAATTATTGATATCAACAGTTCATATCCTACAAATGAATAAAAGCCAATTTGGCCTTTTAAGGTACCTTGTTTTGGCCAAATTCTAAGGCAACATCAAACTTTTTCAACACATTGCGACAGGCGTTGTGAAATAGCGAATCAATGAATGGACGTCAAAAGACATACTGTAGGGGTTACAATATAACCTTATTGTTTTTTACCTAACACTAATGTCTCAATCTTAATTAAATCAAATAATAATAATAAAAAAATGCCAGTATATCTCAATCATTCAATTATAACTGGACAACTTTACCCAATATTTGTGTGTGCTGTGGATTTTTGGGCTTATTGGGGATTTGTGTTGTTAGCTTAGCATCATGCTAATGCCAAAACCTATGAAGTGTAAACATACGTTAATTTCAGAGTAGGCGTCAACTTCTCTAGGACATCACGCCTGTTTTATTCTATTGTTTTTAACACTGTGTCCTGTCATGTCGACGCGCTGCTGTAATTTACAACACTAAAGGGCACGATGGATGATATGCGTTCACAGTATCCAGTGTCTGTGAAAATGTCCTCTAAATGTACAGCGGATTATTCCTCGGCTGATATTACGCTATCAAAACAGAGGAAGCTAAATTCACGGGACTTAACTAAAGACTTTATGCAAAACAAGATCTCTCCGCCTTTCCATTCCACTGCAGCGCTGAATTACTTCATGTGTTATAAATGTTCTGCCATGAAGTAATTAAAGGATTATTATAATACAAATCACATCCACTGTTTGCCGTTCCCCAAGCTGTCTGGCAGGTTGAAAGCCTTTGCAGGGGCCATAATGCAAGCTTCTTGCTGATTTCTGTTCAGACAACGGGCAGGAATACACATTAATACCCACATGAAATGCTATGCTGTGTCATTCTGAAAAGAAAGACTGTGTAAATTGCCCAGAGACAGAAAACACAGTTGTGTGGCAAACAACTTCATTTGATCAGCTTTATGTAAAAAGGAAGCTTTGCAGGCAGCGCAAATTAATTGTAAATGTTTACACAGGATTTTAGGACATGTGCTAAACAAGATAATCCCACACGAGACCCACAAGGGACCAATAATACATTTATAAGAAACCATGTGTCTGCTTATCATGAACTTGAGTCTAGCCACTCTCCACTTGGTGTCAGCAACCCGGTAAATCATGGATAAACACGTTATTTCACACATGAGCACAAAAGAATGATAGGAACCCAAACTAATATCACGTATAAACTTTATCAGCACCTGCTGTACTTGTTTTGTTCATCGCCTGCGTCCGAAGCCTTTCGTGTTTCTTTGTTTGCTGTGATTTCATTGTCAGACGGGGCAGAGTCATTTGTGGACCGAGGTCTGTGGCTGACTAATTTCTTTAACACATGACACACAATTATAGCTCAAGAAGTCAGACAATGGGAGAGGTCTTTCACCCGTTTCCACACTCTGAGAGGATGTTAATGATGAGGCGCTCACCGCGGTTTAATCAGCTCTGCCTTCCATCAGGAGGACTTAATTAGCTACTGTTATGAGCGTAAACACAGCTCAGCTCCGCTCTTTCACTGTTTCACTCACAATCCACAATATGAGCCGGTTGAGTCAGCCAGTTACTCTCAGCATGGCCAGGGTTTCTAAAAACAATCTACTTAATTCTTTCAGAAATCTCACTGATTTAAGTTTTTATCACACAGCTCTATGGAATACTTGATTCCGAGGTCAAATATTTGTGTACAATGATGCTAACTGCCTGTTGTCCCATGTAGGTGAGAGGAAATCTTCCAGATCATGGTGAAATGGTGCTCTGGTTTGGCCTGTGAGCATACATCACATTGACAAATAAGGTTGTCTGAGATGATCTTCTAAAAATCTAATTAAACACATACAGTACAGTATGTAGAAATGTAATCTTTCTGTCCATGTTAAAAAAAAAAACAACAAAGCATTTTCTACAAAAAGATTTAATGACCTTAAAAATGTAAGGCGTTATAACCATCATGTAATGTAATTAAATACTTTCCTTGCACCTTGATAACATGAGAGCACATGCAACTTAATCATTCATTTCAAAAACAGTTTTTCAGACATATTTTTCAATGTGAAATATTTTTAATATATGTTTTTTTTTTTTTTTTTATAATATGTGTGTCACGAATATCAAGAAGTTTTCTCACAGTCCAAATTGTTTTTAAAGATTTACGCATTCCAATTTCATAACATTCCATCAAATTTAATTGAGTAATTTAGCAAAATAAAATTATACATATATTTTAAGTTTTATTCATTTCATTTTGTTAAAATTATAGGAATTATAATATTATAAATGTTTTTATCATTTCATTTCATCAATCTGATGGAATTTTTTTGGAGAGCAGGGTTACACCAAATGAACTGAAGGAAATGTGCCTTATCGTAAAAATGTCAAAAATGTTTTTTTCAAAACAAGAGGATCTAAAGGGGGTCTTCTCTGTTGTTTCTTTAAACACATACAGTCTGTAGAAATGTAATCTTTGTGTCAAACTTGGTAAAATTCTACAAACAAAATTCAAGATTTAGTGACATTAAAAATGTAATGCGTTATAACCATCAAGTAAACGCTAAGTAGGATTACACCAAATGACCTGAAGAAAATGTCAATTTAAAAAAAAAACATGTGGTTATACCACATGACTTCAAATTGGTGGACAAAAGTTCTTTAAATACTTTTATTAAAATTATTTTAAAACAAAATTGTTTCACTTCTTAATTTTTAAGAAATAATTTTTTATTTTACATTTTCTCTTAATAAGGTTTTTTTTTTTTTTTTTACTTTCCTTGAATGGTTAAACCACTTATTAGACTAACTCCCAGAGAAAATATCAAAATGACTTTGAACTCGGAGGTGTACTCAAGTAAATGTTTTAAGTGAATTGCATTTGTGATGTACTTTTCAATAACTCAACAGATCTGGACAAAAACTAAATAAATTAAAAAATGAAAGTCATGTTATTGACCCATACACACTGACAATGGTGAAAAAATGGTTTCCTGGGACAGATGGCAGTATGGACATAAGATGATCTGAGTGTCCACAAGTTTGCAGACAAAATAGTTCCCTATCTGTCACTCACTCGACGTTGTATCGATGTAGTGACACTAAGGGTCACTCTTGAGAGCCCCAAACACCTCTGATCTTTTTTTAAAAGGCCAATGAGAATTGGCGAGTGGAATTTGCATGGCACACCCCGGACATACGGGTATAAAAGGAGCTGGTATGCAACCACTCATTCAGATTTTCTCTTCGGAGCCGAGCGGTTCTATTCATTGAGCTGAATTCATCCACTGAGTTCATTCACCTCTCTCTGCTGGATCTTACGGCGCATTTCAGCGGCTTCTCCCCCTCTGCATCTGTGGTTTGCAGAGAACGCCCCTGGGTGCTTCGGCAGAACATTTAAAAGAGTATATTCTAAAAGAATATATTTTCTTTCTGAAAGAGCGGCACACACGGAACGTCTTTTTAAAGATGCTTTTCCATTTGTGTGTTATTCCTGGTTACAGTCGTTATCTCCCCACTTCCGACAGCCACGAGCACTGTCTTATGTGTCTGGGCGCTGCCCACATGGAGACATCATTCGTGGATGGATCATGTCTTCATTTGCGAGAACAAGACCATGACAACATTGCAGTCACGACTTGCATTCGTAAGAAAGCAAGCCACCCCAGCGGCTCCCCACCTCGGTCCTTCTACCTACGGGTATGAGGCCGTGCCGGTTAGCACTGGGGGCGATTTGGGGACCTCAATGGGACCATCTCCGCCGGGTATACCCCCACGGACCTCCCATTCCCCAGCACACTCGCTTGCCCCGGATGAGAGGATGAGTTATCGAGCACAGCATCGGAGACCGGGCTTGTCCAGTCAGACGCAGAGGCTTCAACTGGGCTTCCTCCTTCAGGAATGGTCGCCCAGCCCCAGGCTGACGTGGAATTGATGGACATGCTTTCCCGGGCGGCCGCGAGTGTCAGGCTAGAGTGGAACCCTCCACTCTCCCCGGAACCATCGCGGCTCGATGATTGGTTCCTGGGCTCGGGGCGCCGCTCACATGTCTCCAGGCGTGTCATGGTTACAACAGACACCTCCAAGACGGGCTGGGGCACCGTATGCAACGGGCACACAGCCGCCGGCTCCTTGACTGGCCCGCGGCTGCGTTGGCACATCAATTGCCTAGAGTTGTTGGCAGTACTGCTCGCCCTGCGGAGGTTTCGGCCGTTGATCCAGGGCAAGCACGTGTTGGTCCAGATGGACAACACAGCAACGGAAGCATACCACGCCAAGGCAGTCTACAACTCGCCCGCTGACGACTCCTCTGGAGTCAGCAATGCTTCAAGTCGTTACGAGCAACTCACATCCCGGGCGACCTCAACACCGCAGCGGACACGCTGTCACGTCAGGTTACCCTCAGGGGAGAGTGGAGACTCCACCTTCAGGTGGTCCAGCTGATTTGGAGTCGATTCGGTCGAGCATAGGTAGACCTGTTTGCTTCCCAGGAATCCTCCCACTACCCGCTTTGGTATGCCCTGACCGAGGCACCTCTCAGTATAGACGCGTTGGCACACAGCTGGCCCCCTGGACTACACAAGTATGCATTTCCCCCAGTGAGCCTACTTGCACAGACCCTGTGCAAGGTCAGGGAGGATGGGGAGCAAGTCATCCTAGTAGCACCCTACCGGCCCACCCTGACATGGTTCTCGGATCTCACACTCCTTGCAACAGCTCCCCCCTGGCAAGTTTCCCTGAGGAAGGACCTTCTTTCTCAGGGACAGGGCACCATCTGGCACCCGCAACCAGACCTCTGGAATCTCCACATCTGCCGTGGACAAGACCGTGCCTCGTCCCCCTGTGGGATCTCTCTGTAGTCCTTCAGGGTCTACGGGGAGCTCCCTTTGAGCCCTTGGAGTCAGCTGAGCTTAAGGCACTCTCTTTGAAGACTGCCCTTCTGACTGCGCTCACTTCCATCAAGAGGATAGGGGACCTGCAAGCGTTCTCTGTCAGCAAATCATGCCTGGAGTTCGGTCTGGGTTACTCTCACGTGATCCTGAGACCCCGACTGGGCTATGTGCCCAAGGTTCCCACGACCCCTTTTAGGGATCAGGTGGTGAACCTGCAAGCACTGCCCCAGGAGGAGGCAGACCCAGCCTTGGCATTGCTGTGTCCGGTGCGAGCTTTACGCATCTATTTGGATCGCACGCAGAGCTTTAGAAGCTCCGTGTATCAGGGAACGGAGGTTACGAAAGTAACCATGACGTTTCTGATCATGACGCAAACTCCTGAGAGCTTTTCCTTTTAGGATTTCCCAGATTAGAACAGGGTGTAACGCACCCCACACTATGTCTCTGGGACTCTCTGCTGCTCCAACATCCACTGCACTACTCAATCACCAAGTGAAATCTGAACATTTACCAGCCAGTAGCCAATCACAGACATTTTTTGTCACATAATTTAAGAATCAATATTAGGATCATTCAAATGAGGATTACGATTTATCAGAAAATGTATATTTATCCTACTGGATGCTTATTTGCAAAATAAATGATGAAAGATCACTTTAGTATCTATGTATTTAATCTGACCAATGGGGTACAAAATAGAAAAAAATTATATCTGCTAGTGCTTATTTACAAAAGGACATTAGGAGTGAAAACAAGATCATCTTGATTATCAACATTACTTCTTTTTTTCCCCAAGAAGCAGGGTGAATCCATCACTGTGTGCTTTGGTGGAGCAGAATGTGTGAAATATGGGAGTGAGGTCACATATTAAAGCAGGAAAGTGTGCAGTCAGCAGAAGGCCTGCGGAGCCGCCGGACCAAAAGCGCCATGCTTCTGATTTATTGCACCAGCCGCAACGCCGTGCGCTCTGCCCTGCCGAGTCCTGACAGAGGCAGCTTTTATGTAAAACAAATCCAGGCTTTTTAATCTACAACCTCTTGCCAGAACTGGCTGCTAGATTTCCCCAAGTGCCCAAATGACAAGGCTCACATTTAATTGTAGGAGGCCTGAATATGATAAGCCAAGCATGGGCAGGTTATTACAGCGCAAAGGCAGCCGCTGGGAGCTGTTGGGGGGTCATAAATGGTGTCTTATATAGACGAGGCTGTGGAGAAGCTCAACTGAGGTCTCAGCATCCTTCACTGCCTGTGAGATGTGCTGTCAGGGGATACGAATGTGTTTCACCCTGCACTGCATAATGCACATCCTCAGCTGTTTGGAGTTTTCTTTTATTCAGTCAAATGGTATAGGTTCCTAGATTTACACATTTTCATATTTATTTTATGGTGTCACTGTATCCGATAAAGTGTCTCTTCTCATTCTCAACCTGTGCATGTATTTCATGCGATTAGATGATTCTTTGTGATTACAGTGGCGCTGCACACATTGTGACCGACCTAAGAAACATTTTCCTGATTGACAATAATTCAGAAATCCTGACGTGTGTTCCGTATTTCTGTCAGCTGTATAGAATCAGAACTGGCGGAGCCTGATTTGCAAATGAATCAAGTTGGTTCTTTCAAGTAAATTGGCCAAACAAATTAGCAAAACGTTGTGAGTCGATGCTTGATTCAGTCCGATTCGTTTGGACAGCTCACTCTCAGACTGAATCATTGAGCGGTTTCTGACTCACTGAAACATGGTCGGGATACTTATGAACACAGAGCACTGGACAAAGTGGATATTTACCCACAATCAACGGAAAATTTAAAAAATCAATCACTTTTTTGAGAGGTAACTCTTTTCAAAGGAGAACTCTGAGTTTTCAGCATCTCATGAAGGTGAGCTGCACTTCTGAAAGTTTTGTCAAGTTAAAAAAAAACATCAACAGTTTCAAACGTGTCTCAAAACACCTGCGTTCTGCTCTTTTCATTGCAAGAACGCTTTCGATCTGACCAGCCTCAAAGTCTTTTAGAAATGCTTAAACCAATAGTAACTTGACTGCTACATGTACTCCAAAAAAATTTAAAAATGATTCTCTCAGAACTGAATGCTTCGGTGTTGTTTTTATTGTTTTCTGTGCATACCTGAGATCCAGCGGAAGTCACTGTGTGAATACGAGTACACCACGACCCTGCTTTACTAAGACCCCAAATAACGGGTGCTAATTTGCTTGTGAAGTATATCAAATTGCGTGTGTACATTGTGGGTGTATTGCAGGTGATTAACCAAGAAACCATAGCTACACATCCAAATATGTTAGACATACCCTCGAAAAAGACACTTTTGCCAATTGCACCAAATGCACTCTCACTTACCGTACGGCTCTTACTAAATTATACCACATATTGTCATAAAATGACTGCATTATGTACACATTAAGTCATTGCATGACTGATGTATACAAAAACAAAATCTAACTTTCAAAGTGCAATTATCTTGACCATGGTAAATTTGCCTTCTAAAGGGTCTCAGAGGCTGCACAGGAGAGAACCAGCGCTCACTGCTTGTTTCGTGGGAGCCAGACAAACTTGTTCTGCATACTTCAATCGAGCACTGAGAGAACCACCACTTAAGATATTTCACAATATTTCACCTGTTAAAAACAATGTTTAAAACATTGAAATATTATATAATTTGGCATAAATTGTTAGCAGGCTATTTTTATCAGTTAAAGGAGTTACTGCATATGATCATCAGTATGATATCAGTTATGATTTTGAGTTCTAAATTAACGGAATTAAACATCAATGGGTGTTCTACTGTACGTATTCACCATTCTCAAAGTCTCTGTTTTGCCACAATGACAGCATGATGCACAGTGTGAATCAGATTAATACCTGCCTTTCATTCATATTAGAGGTCGACCGATAGTTATCAGTATTGGCAAAATATCTAAGGTGTTGGGAAAGGCCGATAACCGATTAATCGATTGATAGTTTTTAAAATTGATTTATAGAATGTAAAAAAAAAAAAAAATCTTATTCTTTTCTTACTATGACAGGCACAGACAAAGAGTACTAAATGAATAAAATCCCAGAAAAAAAAAAAAAAAAGATTTGGTGCATAACACATGACTTTTAAGCATAAGCATGCCTGAAACATACCAGGGACTCTTATTTTGAAATTAAGAAATGATGAAAAAACTGTCGGCAAATATCGGCATAGATTTCTGTCGTTAACAATAGTTCCAAAAAGCAACTGTCGGCACCGATTAATCAGTAAAATCGATATATTGGTCTACCACTAATTCGTATTAATTTGCTTTTCGTATTAATTAGTTTCCGTTTCTGAAATGAGTCTCAGGATTGATAAATCTCTTTGCGAGTGCAATTTGATTTATTTTCATCAACACCACCCTTTATAATGTGCATTTGGAGGCACACCTCCAAACTGCTTATTCATTTAGGTGTAAAGACATGCTATTTTGTGCATTTGAAAGACGCAGTCCTCAGAAGACTATGTTAGTAGATCAGCTCAGACCTTTTTTATGTGTGTGCTATCAAGTTTGCATGTTCTTATACATGCAATCCTTTAGTAAATCAGGGCCTATGAGTAAAATAGCTCACACATCCCATTCCAAACATTCTTTTTTCTATGCATTTGCTGACCTGTAGGACTCAACATCACGTCCTCATGTGAATTCAACAGCAGCTAATAGATTGACAAGTGACCGGTGCAAAAGCCTTCAGTCAACACGCCATTTAAGATCCATTATAACATTGTGAACATTGTGTCTTCAGGCGAGTAAACACATCTTCATTGATTTGCTGGAGAGGCATCAAAAACAGAAAGCAAACAGCATCAGGCAGACGGTCAGGACTGCACAATAGACATGACATTTTGAGGAACAGTAAATAATGGTGCGGATTATCGGGCTATCCAAAACTATATGTGCATTTCTCAGAAGAGCAGCTGCTTTTATTCCCTGACGTCACAGCACAAGACTCTGTGGAGTAAACGGGAGTAGTGTTAACCGTCGAGATCCTGAGAGTGTTTCAAAGTGCTGTAAGCTCAGACAAACTCTAGCATCAGTTCATTTACATTCACATTGTGTTTGTGAATGAAATTATCCCCGTCTGGCAGGCGTGCAAGTGTTAAAGTGCTCCGTGAGGAAGACTTCTGCTTGGCTGTGTTAATAATACTGCGCTTGTTAAAAGGAAAGCTTGCTGGGTTTTGCAGGAAAGTTGGTAGATGTAATTTCGAAATTGCAATCGCGAGTGAATTGCGGATTGAGGGTCTCGCAGCAGGGGCCGGATCGCTCGCTCTCTTTAATGACACACAAGCAGAACACTGACAGGATGCATTCACTGCGCATTACCACACAGATAATGTCGAGCATTTGCGGCTGTGTTCTTTATTGGGTTTGGTGTAATCTTCCCCTTTTTACCCCTCTCTCTCCTGTAACGAGTGGCACAAACGCACAGTGGGTAATTCACACTATATTAAAAACTGTTGGTGCAACAAAAGCGTCTAATCACCAGCGCAAATGAAATGAGCTTGTGTTCTCTTCCTCACTCATCACAACCGTGCTCTTTATGTCAAATGTGTTTGTTTGGGAAGAAATGGAGTAATATCAGTGCAGAGAAAAGAGAATCTCTCCTCTCATCTGCCCTCTTTTTTTTCTAGCTTTTTCTTTAGAAACCACAAACACACATGTGATTTCATTATCTCAACCACATCTAATGATCTGCCTGCAGTAAATCTGAGTGTTCTCATAAATGGTGTTTTCGCTTGAAATGTGATTTATGTCAGAAGTACCTGAGTAATGTGTGTTTACATTGAGGGAGGCATGAAGGCCGTACGCTTGTCTCCTCTGCTCCTCTCACATGTCATGTGATCGCTTATCACAAACACACAGAAACGCTGCATTAGCATCAGTGTCAGCGCAACACACGACACAAAAAACCTAAAGCTAAACTTTATTTTGAGACATAAATTTTTTCTGATGTTGGGAGGGGTGTGGAGGCGAGCAACTCGATGATCAACATACAGTTATTCAACAGATCTGGTTTAGGGTTTTTCCTAAAGCATAAACCAACACCAAAATTATCAACTGTAACTCTTGAAAGAGCTTTCAGGTTACAGCCACCAAACTTGGCCTAGACCTTCAAACTGTTCTGATTTGGTGTGCATCATCCTTTTTTTTTTATTTTTATTTTATTTTTTTTTATTAACATTTTTTATTGATTCATAAACATAAAAAAAAAAAAAAAAAAACATGTATACACTGAATCATGAATTTAACATTTAACCTAATGTAATCAGAAGAGCTATGCCCGAATAAACCCCACCTGATCTATATGTATAAGAGATGTCATAACTTTACTTAATCAGTTAGCCAGAATTTTTGACAATACTTTTACATCTAGCTGGATCAGGGAAATTGGACAGTAACTCTTACACTCATTTGAATCTTTGTCCTTTTTAAGAATCAGACTGATCCGGGCTTGGATTGTTTGATGAATGAGGCATATTGTATTATCTGACCCCTAAGAACTGCTTTAAGTGCCTTCCAAGCCACACCCACAAAGGATACTGAGTTGGTCTCCATATAAACATTGATTTCAGCCTTTAGCATTTGTTGGAATTCAGGATTTTGCAAAAGGGATACATTAAAGCAGCAACTATATGATTTATTTTTCTCCATATGTGGCAGCACTTCTAAACTCATCAGGGTGTGATCTGAGACTAAAATGTTTCCAACTGAGCAACCAACAACAGATGAAATGAGGGACTTTATATATATATATATATATATATATATATATATATATATATATATATATATATATATATATATAAAATATTCTAGAATAAATCTTATGGACTAATGAAAAAATTTATAGTCCCTACCAGATGGGTTCAAAAGTCTCAAAATATACGTAAGACCAAGATTTTTACGCATACTGTGAAGCATCAATGTTGCTCTAGGGGGCTTACACACTTTTGCTTCACTATGATCAAGGACTGAGTCCATCAAAAGATTAAAGTCTCCTCCCAATATTATATCATGAGGGGTGCCAGCTGCTTGCAACATCTTTTCAAGATCTATAAAAAATCCCTGATCAACAGCGTTAGGTGGGTAAATCAACCTTTGCCCCTGGATTTCTGCTAAAACAATAATGACTCTTCCAAATGTATCTTTACTCTGTTTAAGACATTTGAATTGTAGATGTTTACTTATCAATGTAATGACTCCCCTGCTCTTACCTGAGCCAGCAATAAAGAATAATGTTCACCCCATAACTTCCCAAATTTTTCAGCTTCCTGCAGGGAAAGATGTGTTTCTTGAAGAAACACTATATCATATTATGTGGAGAGAGTTAGTCCACTCATATTAACATTTGACATTTTGACATATTAGAAAAATTAGACTGTGTGTCAAAAATAAAATTATAAAGACCACATTCCACATTGGTGCAACAATCAACCCCTGAAATTTCACCAGAACAAAACAAACAGAAAAAAGGAAAATGTGCGCATTAACCCCGCGCACGACAGCGCCAGCCAGCATCCATCCCTCTAAACTCAAACACACAAAAAAGGGCCATTCAGTTCTTCAGGCAGTCAAACTCACTCCAGTGTCCTGCAAGAAGTATTGCACAGAACCAACTCCAGCCAACAGGAGGCATAAGCACTCAAAATGAGCAGATTCATCCACAAGCTGTCCCGAAGAAATTATATTACACAAAACAAACTCCATCTGCTAGGCGGAACCAGCACAAAACGAAACAAAAAAGACGCCCAATTTCCTCGGACAGTCAAGTGTATGTTCAGTTAGACAGGTCCACTAGGCGGCAACATGAAAATCCCCAAATGGCTTACTCATTCCAATGTTTTTATGTAAGATAATGCTTGCTGTGGGCATGTAATTTCTCTACGACCATCCTTAGTATCTATTCTCAGTTTGGCTGGGAACATCAGTGCAAAAGCCATCTTCCGTTGATGTAAGTGTTTCTTGCATTCCCTGAATCATTCACGTTTCTCTCTTGTCGAATTCACAACGTCTGGGAACAAGAAAATGCTGGGGTTCTTCCAAGAAAGCTTTCCTTTACTCCTCACGTAACACGAGATCTTTATCAGATGATCTCAGAAATTTGGCCAGAATTGATTGGGCCTCTGTGAGCTCGCTCGATTTCCAGCTTATGGCCTGTTATGTCGAGCAGACTCGGGAAGAGCTCATCTAGGAATTTTTACAATATCTCAGCCTTCCTCATGCTCAGTAATTCCAACAATTAGGACATTGTTTCATCGATTACAATTCTCCAAATCCTCCAGTTTTTCCCAAACGTGTGTCAAATCTATCTTGGTCGCTAGCAGGTTAGCAGCTAATTCCCTCTCCGATGACTCCAGATAATCGATCTGTCTTTCGACATCCGATAATCTTGTAACCAACTCAGAGAATTTCGTCTCCATGGAAGTGATCGATCGCCGTATTACAGCGAGATCCTCCAAGTCTGCAACGACTTTCGTCAGCATTGCCGACACATTCATCAATTCACGTCCGCTCCTCACATGGTGTTATGTGACCGTGCATCATCTTTTCTAACTGATTGGACTTACAATTTTCGCACAGTGGACGATCAAAAATCAGAAAAATCCCATGGACTTACGTCGACGTAATGTCAAGGCCTTTAAAGTATATTCTGTATTCAGTACAACTTCAGCTCAATTGACAGCATTTGTGGCATAACGTTGATTACTACAAACAAATTATTTTGATTAAAAATCAAGGTTCCAGTGAGACACTTACAGTGGAAGTCAATGGGGCCAATTTTTGGAAGGTTAAAAGGCAGAAATGTGAAGCTTATAATTTTATAAAAACATTTTAATTAATTCTTCTGTTAAAACTTGTATTATTTGAGCTGTTTAAATAGTCATATTTATGGTTGTTTTGGGGTTTACGATGTTACGTTGTCATGGCAACAAAGTTGTAAAACTGGATATAACATTACAGAGAAAAGGTTAGTAAGTAAGGGATACTGTACAGTCATCCAGTAGTTATTGCAAAATAACCTCTTTAGGGTGATACAAGACCCTGTATCTTGAAAAATGATCCCACTCATTACACAGCTACTTAACAAATAAATAAATAAATGGACATAAAATATTAATTTGAGTTTAAATGAATTTATTGGCATACTTGTAGAGATCTCACAGTCATCCGAGAAGCAGGAACAATGACTCACAATACCCGGATGAGCGGTCTGTTTATTCCCAGATGTGCGATTGTTATTCAGAAACAACAGACCACTAGATGGTGCCATTGACCAATCAGAATCGAGGATTATGCTAAAATCACACTAAAATCATGTTAACACGCATATGTTTTATGTCATGTGGCAATTCTGCACATGATCACATGGGAAGTTGGCATGTTGTTTCAGATAGTTACGTGTCAGGATCCCGACTCTCTAGTTGAGTTTTTGTTGTGTCGGGATCCTGTCACCTGACTTTCTGTGTTTGTGCCTGTCTTGTGTATCTAGTGTCAGGATCCTGCCACTTCGGTTGGTCTTGTTTATAGTTTTTGTGGCTGGATCCTGACACTAATGTTGTGTGAGTGCACTTGGCTTTGTGTTTTCTCATTGCCATGTGCACTCATGTATGTGCTGTCATAAGTGAAACTGCACCACCTCGTTTGCCTTGTTATTAGTTTATCAGTTTCACCTGCCTTCCCTTGTTACCCTCCTCATTTCCTTCACTATTTAACCTCATTTTGTTTTATGTCCCATGCCAGTTTGTTGTGGTTGTTCACCCTGTTAGGTGTCTTCCTTGTCAGTTCCTGTTGTGCCCTGTCTTGTCTGTTCCAACCTGGCGTATCAAGCCCAGTCTGTCTGCAATGTGCTGCCCTGGACCTTGGAGTTTTCTCCTTCAGGGTAGTTTTTGTTTGTTTTGTTTATTTTCCAACCTGTTCCTGACAGTTACGGTACCCTAGGATTGGCCACATTATGCCGACTCACCGACAAGCAACATTTTTTGTTTAGTTGAAACCTGGAAGTAAATCGCATTCACATAGCCTAATCAGTGACGAGCACGATTTGGAGGTTGCATTTTTCCCTCCAAAATTACATTTTTCTCCACTGATGTTAGGTTTAGGATTGGGTTGCGGGTTCAGTTTATAAAATATGCATACATATTGAAAACAACTCACTTTTGGTGCCCCTCTGTGGACAATTCACCCAGAAAAAAGAGCTCACATGTGCTCATCCGTCCAACAACACTTACCGCTTTGGTCACTGGAGGCAGTGTTTCACATTTCAGATAGCACAGACCGATTTCAGCTAAAGAAAAATCAACCTACTGTTTCCAGTTTCACTGTGAGATCAGTCTGTTGAAACAGTGAGTATTTTAACGGTTAGAGATTGGCCCCATTGACTTCCATTGTAAGTGTCTCACTGGAACACAGATTTGTGCTTTTTTTTTTCAAGAAAAAGAGGGACGAGTCAAAATAAGTTTTTGTGGTAATCAACATTATGTCACAAATGCTGTTAATTGAGCTTAATTTATATTGAACCCGGAATATTCCTTTAATCTCCTTCATGTATATCTCTATATATATTTTTTGTCTGATGTACTCCATGTTCCTGTAGTGCTCCTCATTCAAAGAAAGTTGGAGAATATATGTGATTATGGATCAGTCACATTATGAGATTTTTTATTTCATTAACCATTTACTGATTCAATCGTAGCACACTAGACTGTAATGATTCTAAATTATTCAACAAACAGCTTTCTGCTTAGAAACATTTTGATGATTTAAAATAAATTAGAATAATATGTGGTAACATATTGGTTTTGAATTCTGACTGCTTCCAAGAATGGCTGAACGTCTAATTCCTGTACAGTTCTACTTGTATCTTTTTTTTTTTTTCTTAAAAACAGGAAGGTGAAGCAGAACGTGTCAAACTGCTATAATCTATAGACCACAGTTTCAATCAATTAGTGTTTTTTTTTTTTAAATAATATTCAAAAATACATTTAATTTATATCTTATCAAACATAGGATTGCTTTTAGCTTTGAAATTCCTTGACACTCAAACACTCAGTCCATCTACACAAGAAAGATATTTCATTGACACACAATAACTTCCAACACATTAATTTATTCTTCCAAAGATCATCTGTGAATAAAAGTAATTTTCATCTCATGACACCTCACACACTTTATCCACATTACTCTCACCTGTGTTTGTTTTTCAGTGTGTTTAAATGGGCTCACTCACATTCTCACAGGATCTTAATGATTGTTATCACACCTGCTTCTGATGCGCATTTCACAAAACCATGAGAATAATAATGTTTCAGGAGCGGTGTTAACATGCGGTGAGGCGATCTGTGCAGAACTGTAAACTACCAGTTATTTGCTCATAAAGTCAGTGTTTATGAACCTGATTATTATTATTAACAGAATACTTAAATTCAGGGAGAAATTCCACTTTTATGACCAATTCTTTCATACTTAAATATAAACATAAGGGGGCCTGAGTAGCTCAGCGAGTATTGACGCTGCCTACCACCACTGGAGTTGCGAGTTCGAATCCAGGGTGTGCTGAGTGACTCTAGCCAGGTCTCCTAAGCAACCAAAATTGGCCCAGTTGCTAGGGAGGGTAGAGTCACATAGGGTAACCTCCTCATGGTCGTGATTAGTGGTTCTCACTCTCAATGGGCCGTGTGGTAAGTTGTGCGTGGATCGTGGAGAGTAGCATGAGCCTCCACATGCTGTGAGTCTCCGTGGTGTCATGCACAACGAGTCACGTGATAAAATGCACGGATTGACGGTCTCAGAAGCGGAGGCAACTGAGACTTCTCTTCCGCCACCCGGATTGAGGTGAGTAACCGTGCCACCACGAGGACCTACTAAGTAATGGAATTGGGCATTCCAAAACTGGGGAGAAAAGGGAATAATATATATATATATATATATATATATATATATATATATATATATATAAAACATAAACTAAAGCGACTTATTAGGAATACAACATAAGTGATTCCTCCTAATATATATTTATTACATGTAAAGCATTTTTGGAACTTTGAACTGCAGCATTTGTCATGTTATCGCCTGATTGGGAGGAATGGCTTATGTTTTATGTAAAATTTAATAAATGTAATTTGCATGATGTATTAGCCAAATACTGTATTTTCTATCAAATTAGTACACAGATTTTTGGTAACACAAAAACTGAGGTGTGACACGTGTGTCTCTGGATATATTTAGCAAACAAATTAAATCTGTGTTTGTTCATAAGTTAGTAAAAGATAGAAAATGAATCATTCCTGTTTTCCTGTTTTTTACTATCATGTTCAATCCATCATGATCATATTCCAGTAAGATGTTGGCACAGCTATATGAAGTGTCAGTGCTGCTTTTCATGCAATCATCTGCCCTGTCAGGTGTCAGAAAACTCCAGAATAACCGCTGAGGTTTGAAAAGTCGAGACTTTCCTCTGGACTCGATGACACCAATATAAAACAGTCCAAAGAATTGTGTGGAATATTTTTCTCCTCAGAAATTCACACTGATATTTGCAGATTCTGCACACCCGTTAAAGCACAAGTCTATTACTCTGAGTTTAATTAACACTAGTTAAATGTCTTTTCAATTAAAAATGCTTGGTTGATTTTCGCTGACCTCTCTTGTCTTCTGCAGCTCATTATAATCGTTCATTTACAGGTAAAAACATACTGCAGGATCGAGGGCTGTAATTAGAGGAGTTTCACAGAGTCAAACAGTTTAAAAGCATCTCTGTGTACAGACACTTAAACATAAAGATTTTACTCCATCACAAACGTCACACTTCAACTCAAGTTCACTGAGGAAAGAAAACTTTTGTTTTTGTTTTAATCTTTGTTAAATCACTGTTAAACAAAAATGAATTAGTCTTTATTCTTTCATTTTATTCTTTATTCTTTATTTTATCAACTGTGGCTTTACACATGATATTATGCAGATTTTTTAGAAATATTTTTTAGGAAACTCACACATTTACATTCGGCAGTTCATGCATGTAAACAGAATATATATATATTTTTTGTACTGAAGGATTGATGCTGTATAGTATGTACAGTTGATTTTATTTTGTTTAGTTCAAAAAATATGTTGGTTTCATAGATTTTAATTACTGAGTTGCTTTGTACAACAAAGTTAAGTTAATAGGAAATTCATTTAACTAAGTAGTAATTTTCACATTAGATATTGATATAAATTTTACATGTTATATTCAAATAAAATTTCATATAAACTTTGATAAAAAAAAGATATCTTTACATGTATCACATTGTTTTTGCTGTAGTTATGTATATTTTGAAATGTCAAAGAATTTCTACATTTTGTAATTTAAAAAGAAATGGCTCCATAATAACATTTATATTTGTCTGTAAACATGCTCTAAATAAACAAATATATACATTTAAAGAAGTTAATGAATTACAATATGGTTTTAGATTGGATTATAAATGTTTATAAACTGAAATTCCACTGGGTCAAAATTGACCCGCTAATGCAAAAGGTGTATGCAGATTCTGAATGCAATAAGAGGGTTAAAACTGCAATGGGGTGAAAATAAACAATGTTATAAATACTATAACTGTAGGAATGACTCAACTACATTTAACAGTAGTGTGACAGTAATTCAGCTGTTTTCAAAATAGTGTTGCATTGTCCAATAAGTAAAATTAGATTAAAATGAAAGTGTTTTCTAGATTTATTAATACTATTTAGTGAACATTTATTGGATCAAGTTTAATGCTGTCACTCTAATTGAGATTCACATATTTGTTTTTGTGTCAGATAAATCTAACATTATCTGATTGTTATGTAAGTAAACACATATTGTTCCTGTAAGTAGCTTCAATATTGTTAACTACTTTGTCTTAGTAACTTGAAGTGTTGCTGACTACTATAAAATGGTTGCTTGGCTGTAGTTTAACTACTTTAATTTCTGAGTAGCTTGTAACTTGGGAATGTACAGTTTCAAAGTAGGTATGTCATCATCTGTTATCTCTCCTCAAAAATAAAGGAGTTTGTTTCTCTGTAACTGGAGGGATTTTGATCCCTAAAACCCTCTTCATTTCCATCATTAGAAGTCATTTTAAACTCACTTCAAATGAGGACGCTCTGGGCATGTTTCCAGGAGTTTCTGTGTGTTCAATACAGACAAAACCTCACTAGTAAATAACAGAAGGTTCTTATATGAAGCTGATCATCTGCTTTATATTCATCTTCTATTTTATCCTCTGAAGCTCATGAGCAGGAAGTGGATATATGTTGAATATACGTTGCACTGAAATGTTCCCTAAACTGCCCATGAAAAGTCAAACTCTCTTGCATTTGTCCTGTCCATCTGAGTCTTTGAAAGCTCTTAAAGCTGCTTAGTAACAGTTGACCGATCAAAGGCACAGTCCTCTCAAGTGACCTCTAAGTTGGAGCACAAGTTTTGGATTGTCTGAAAAGGGAGCAGCTATTGTTTCACTCTATAAACCTGCTGTTAAACTGGAGTGAGGAACATTGAAAGTAGAATGGAGTTTATTATGTTGGCTCAACAAAGGGTCTAACCTAGGTTAATACAAAAATTGTATTTTTTGCCCAGAGATCAATGATAAAAAATCCAAGCAAATCCCATAGACTCACATTGACAGAATGTTTAGATGAGAGAAAGACCTATTAAAATAGATAAAGAAAAGCAAGACAAAGAGAGCACTGTAAATCGTAAAGCCTTGTGTGGGTTTGTTTACATATTAATTTTTGACAGTTAGAGGTGAATGAGAAGAATGTGTTCTCATTCTTGTGTTCTTGTGAATCAGTCTTGCCTAACTACATTGAAAGAGCAAACTTGGAAGACATGAAGACGTAAATCTCTATGCGAGTTTGAGATGAGCTGTAATACAACCTCTTAAAGGTGCTGTAAGTGATTTGTTCATGGAAAGGTATGCAAAAAATGTTCCTACTCACTGAAAGATAGAAATAAGTGTCCTGAGATATCTCACCGGTCTCTGTGACAGCTCTAGACTCTGTAAACAGCACACAAAAATGTGTCCGCGGGCCACGGTCTCTGACGCTTTCTGCCTGTCAATCATTGCCAGCGAACTCATAGTATTGTAGTTGCAGTGAATTATTGAGGCTTAATGCCATTCTTATGCCATGTTGCTCATAACAGTTGTCAGTTGAGGGCGCTATTTCACTGCTGTTGTTGTTTTTGACAATGGTTTATGCTTGGTGTCATTCTTAGGCTGTGTCCGAAACCAGGAGAATGCTGCCTCCGGAGGCTGTATACAGAGTTATGAAGGGACCAAGGCATGTCCGAAACTAATGTTCGTGTCACATCCTGTCTACTAAGGTACCTTCATCTGATTGATTTTTGAAGGCAGCATTGATGTATCCTTCACTGCCTATGAAATCCCACAATCCTATGTGCACCGATTCCACAATAGTTGTGCTTAGGGTGACCATACGTCCTCTTTTTCGGACCTTAAAAAAGCGTCCGGCCGGGATTTCTAAATTTGCGAAAATGTCCGGGATTCGGCTTTAGTTGCATTGTGATGCGCATCTGATCTAATACTTCATTGTGTGTGTGTGCATATTTGCATTGCTTTAACCCCTCTTTGTAAGTCCCGCCTTCTTGCACACCAGTTGGTCGATAATAAGAGGCTAATCTAATAAGATCTGCCAAAACAATTCCCATGCTTTCGTCCAGGTGGAGATCCGTGGGAAGCAGAATGTATGACATGTAAAGCTGGCACTTAATTGTCAGTTGCTAATAAAGGTGCAAGTGATTTAGAAGCACACATTAGCTCTGCAAAGCATAAAGGGTCAGCAAAAGGTGAAAGTTCATCAGGTGAATTAACGGACTACTTTTTGCGACCAGGTAAAATTGTTATCACATTGCTTCATTTTCCATGGCCATTCAAAATAATACTAATAGTTAATGAAGGTACACTCATGGCATCAAATATTTTATTTTAGTACATGGACATTCAAAAGAATGTTGGAAATTTGTATTTATTTATATATACTTATGTTATGCTAATAGAGTGTCTCTTTCACTGTATTAAATTTTGCATTCATAGTAACACTGATTGAACCCTATTATTCCAACCCATTCAAACGTGATATTATTATCAGGCTTCTTGAGGAGAACTTTTTCCTTGCAGTAATTTCCTCAAAAAGAACATACAGCTCTTGTCTAAGTTTGTTTCTTTTCAAATTAAAAGTTATCAAATGGTTAGCAGCAAGTAAATTGTCCTATGATGGGTAGTGTTGATAAACTAACACATCTCATGCACTTTACATTCAAAAAAATTATCGCAAGGATTTAAAAAAAAAAAAAAATAGGTTAATAGATACATTTATCGTTACGATTTAGCAGTGTTGAAGTACTGAATTTGTTGTAGGCTATTAGACAAGGCAACTCCATGAGCAGGCTGATCAGACAATGACAAAGCCTCTTTTTATTCTTAAGAAAAAAATTAAGATGTTCTTAAGAAAATATTTGAGAACTTGTTAAGAACTTTTCAAGAACTGCACTTAGGTACGTTCTCACAAACTTCTTATAATATATCCTAAGAACTCTCTTATTTTTTTCTTAAGAACATTTTCTTGAATCTGGCCCCAGATGTTGTTTATCAGTTGCTGGTGTCCTAGCAATGATGTGAGGTTATGTTGCCTGTCCGAAACCAGTTTTTGGAGGTACCTTCACACAGTACACTGTCTGTTGAGTCACTGACTGATAGGGCAGCGAGGCAACAAGATAGCTACCTTTGGTTTAGGACGCAGCCATAATAAAGCTCATATGGTATCTTTGGAGTGCAGGGTTTTGGAAAGAGGGTGCATTGTTAATCCAACGGCTTAGTTTGTGGAAATTCTAGAATGGCTAAAATAAAAGTGCTGCAAGCAATTTTTTCATGGAAAAATATGCAAAAAATGTTCCCACTCCCTTAAAGATGTTAATGAATTAAGTGACCTAAGATATCTCACCGATCTCTGTGACAGTTATAAACTTTGTACACAGCAAACAATGTGTCCGCAAACCGCAGACATTGAACATTTTCACCTGTCAATCATTTTGCTTGTTCTCATAGTGTTGTATTTGAAGTGGATCATTGAGGCTATGATTCATGTTTGTCAGCTGAGGGCGCTATTGTGCCACTGTTGAATTTGTCAGCCACAGGAACAAACAATGCTGCTCTTTTACCCGGTTTTAGTCTCAAAATTATCTTTTTGGGGTTTTGGAATGAGGGGGCGTGGCTAATTCAACAGCTCAGTCACACTAAAATCACTTACAGCACCATTAAACTATTTTCTTCTTTTGGAGGTGGATGATGACATGAAGTCCACAAGAACGTAAGAACTCAATGAGAATGGACATTAGCCCCTTACACACATGCAACCAGGTAAATTACAGGAAAATTGTTGGGTTGCCTTTACTGGTAAATACACCTCATGTGCTGTTCACACATACCATCACTATGGAAATGTATAGGTCATGGTACAGCTTCTCATTAAGGGAAATTGCCAGAGCAAAATTTACCAGTATTTTCAAAAAGGTTTTTCACACATCACCTCTTATCTGAAAAATGCAGTAAGTTTTCTGGAAAAGGCTGTACAACCTATTTAACCGCCAACTGTCAAAAATTAAATTTAATCTGCTTTACGATGCTCTCGTCCTCTCCCTCTTTTTCTATCTTTTATCCATCTATCTATCTGCTATCTATCTATCTATCTGTCTGTCTATGCATCTATCTATCTGTCTATCTGTCTGTCTGTCTGTCTATGCATCTATCTATCTATCTATCTATCTATCTATCTATCTATCTATCTGTCTATCTGGCTGTCTGTCTGTCTGTCTGACTGTCTATGCATCTATCTATCTATCTGACGCTAGATAAACTAGTGTAACTTTCAGACAGTCTTGACAAACTGTATCTAGTTAAATCATGTAATCACATTTTCATTATTTATTTAATCAATAATGTTTTCATGTTTCAAGTACTGCACTGTGAAAAGTGGGAAAGAAAAAAACGAGGTAAAATGTCAAATAAAAGAGTGCACTCAATGTGACCTCTGACCTTTGCACACTGGCTCTTTAGCTAAAGTTATACAGAGTTTAAATCCTATAAAGCATTCACACACACACACACACACACACACACAAACACAAACACATTCACACACACACACACAAACAAGCACACACAAACGCACACACACTCACACACACACACACACACTCACACACAAACAAGCACACACACACACAAACGCACACATACACACACACACACACACACACACACACACACACAAACACACACCGCAGAGAAACTCTCTGATCATCTGTAATTTCACTCACTCTGTTGTTCTGTATTTTGTGTAGAAATAATGAATTGTCCTCTATTTCCGGCTTGCTTCTTTATTCTTTATTCAGAAATTAAATGTCTTTGAATAGTTATTATCATTTTATTATAATATTTATATTAAATTATTTTGGTATTAAATGGATTACTTTAAAGTTCGTAACAGAATTTTTTTACAGCATGTACAGTATGTTGTCTGTGTGATTGTGTGTGTGTGTGTGTGTGTGTGTGTGTGTGTCTGTGTGTTGGTGGATCGGACAGTGGAGGATGATGAACCAATGATGACAAAACAACAATATGACAGCTGACAATTTCAGTCTTTTGATTAGCAATAGTTGATATGAGCTGCGCTGTGGTTTATCCAAACTCTCTGGTGGGACAGACAGCGAGCTGCTCATCCTTCGCCTGACAGAACTGAGAGACGCATGTTTTTTCCCCTCAGTACCACGAGCACAGTAATTACAGTGTCATGCAGGAAATGCGGCTGCAGCGTGTATCTGCTGTCTGCAACAATCCCAATTATGCAGCCGTCTGTGTGTGAATGTAAACAACAGTCTCTCACTGTCCATTCAAAACACCTCTAGATTTCCAGTCAGTAAGGTTAAGCTTATAAAGCCAACAGTGTGTGGGCTCATGTAAATTAATTCATATTCCACAGTGTTGCCATGATATAGTCCATTACCTGTTTGACATTTTTGCAGGTTAATGTCTGACCAATATCTCATTCAAGATAATTTATATATTTTACCCCACCAACATTTTTTTTTTACAGAAATTTAAGAATGAAATAGATGCAAAATGAACTTTTTTGTGGAAATTCCCCTGAAACAATCCCTGGGTTTTGCTAATTTACACAAAGTCTTGGGAAAAATATTAAAGTATTAATTGTCCACAATATATATATATCTAAAAAATAAAAATCTGTATCTTAGAGGCAGATTATTTTAGGTTTGATTATGTTATTGATGATGCATGTTTTATTATAAACTTTTATTTAAAAACAATTACATTCACAAATGCAAATATACTAACTGTGAGTCTCTTGTCACAGTGTTTATGAAAGAGATTACCTTTTTATAAAAACAATTTTAAAGTATGTAAACAAAAAAAGCACTCAAAACATCTAAAATACAGTATGTTCTACATTTAACATTTTTATTTAAATAAGGTTAATTTATAATTAATAATGTAATATTTATCTACCCTCTCATCTGAAACATATTCTATCCTCAACATTTTCACTACTACAATGATGTCTAAAAATACATTTATAGACCCTCTGTCTTTTTCTTCTTGTCTTGTCTACTATATATTTTTTATATGTTTTTGTCAATGTGATGGAAAGCATATAAACCCTAAACAATCTTTAATTATAATTTTCAGCAAGCGCCCGGGAATATACAGAGAGAAGAATCATCAAGATTTGCTTGAGCAAGAAGTTCTTTAATCATTTTACACCATGTTACAGCATTGCCGAAATAAAGCTTTAATTGCTGTTTGGCTTCTGTGGCATCAGATTCACTGATATGTTACACGACAATGGTTTGGTAGATTAAAAATCTTTAATAGCTTTTGTCTAGGATAATCTCGAGATGACCAAGAGAAAGCTGTAGTACAACTATAAAAAGTACTTTTCTAGTTGAAAAGTTAAAAGCTAAAACCTGTGTGACATTTGAACAGTTGGTGGCACTCTAAATGTTTTTAAATGTTCAATAGTTCACAAGTTAATGTAATCCTGCTTAGAGGATAGTATAGACGTTTGTAACTCACTGTCCTGGGCAAAGGGCTTGAGGCTCGAGGCTTGACCTGAGCACAAATACCCCCCAAAAGATGCCAGAAAACAGGACAGCAAGCTGTTGTCTATGGAGTCTTGTATTTGAGATGAGACTAAATATTTTATGATACCTCTTGCATTTGAGATGAGACAAAGTATTTATCATACCTCTTGTACCACCCCAAAAAGGAGCGTGGAGCGATGAAATGAGTTTGGGGAAGGGGGAGGCGCTTGCTGAATCCTGTGAGAGGTTGGCAGAGGTGCCAAAGTATGATAGAACAAGCGGAGGCACACACTAGGGTCCGCTCGGGGGATAGGAAACTGGGAAGTATAGAATAGGTAGAGGTGGAGAATGAAAATTAGGCAGAAGCATTGAAGAGACAGTGACGGTTGCAGCCGCATAGAAATGAGCTCTGCGAGAGCTGAAAAGCACTGGAGGGATCTTTACACCCAAACGGAGGCGAGAATCCTAGCTGCCAGGACCGAACCATACCTGTAATCGAACGGGGGCTCTCGCTGCATTCGACCGGAAGAGTCCTCCGAGCTTTGAATGGGAGAGCCCACAATACAAATAAATGTGTATAGCTTACTCAGCATTCGGAAAAGGAGATCCCCCGCTGCGGTTTGAATGGGAGAGCCCCTGTTGATTGCGCTGGGGGAGCCAGGCCCACCCGAGCAGAGGCGTGAATCCTAGCCGCTAGGGCACTCAGGACAACCTTAGCCTCTCTTCCCAGTGAGGGGTCCTTACGGCATTCAAACGGGGGAGTCATCGCTGTACTCCAAAAGGGGGAGCCCACTATACAAATAAACGTGAGTTATCTCACACTGCATTCGAGCAGGAGAGCCCCCACAGTGGTTCGAACGGGAGAGCCCTTGAGTTCTTTAGGTGTGCCCGTCCTGCGTTGTGGGACAGGGGGCTTCCAGGCTGGCCGGGGTGGACCCCTGCTGCATCCGAAAGGTTGAGCCAGTCTGATGGAAATTCGAGGATGAAGCAAGCATCCCCTTGACCCCGGATGAGAACTTGTGACTAGTTGATCAGGGCTTGATGGGCCTTCCTGGTATGAAGACGGTTGGTCCAGATGATGCCGAGATATGCGTTGGATAGCCGGTGGCCCCATAATTATGTTTGGTGTTCAGGCAGGCCTTTGTGGGCTGCTATGGTTGCAGCGCCAATGCGAAAGGAATGGCTTGAGTATAGTTTATCTGAGATGCTGGAATTGAGCAGGACAGATCTGATTGTGTCGTTGTCTAGGATGTGGAGGTCCAAAATAGTGGGATGGGTTCTTGGGTCGAATTTTGTCATGTTGGTGAGTTCGGAGTAATGGAAGAAGTCAAAGAAGGCAAGGATGAACATGGCGTTTAGTGTTTTATTTGAGGTGTTTCGAGAAATGTGGCCCTGATGAAGAGTGTTTAGGCAACAAGTTAGCAGGTCGATAATAAGTAGTTTTTAGGTTTGTTAGGGTGTGAGGCGAAGGAGGATATAAAGAGGAGAGAAAAATCTAGAAATGGCAGACTGTAATTTAGGTGGAAATCTCTGAAGCATTTCCAAGCATGTACAGTATTGGGGGGGGGGGGGGGGGCTTTAAAAATGGAGTCCTGGGGGCATGGAGAACAAGTCTGGGAGGGTGATTTATAGGAATTTTAGTTCTAACTTGGACAGCGCGTTGCACTGATTACAGTGTAGTGGGAGGTTTTTAGCCAAAAGATGCTGCAGTTGTGGCACCTAGGCAGCACATTTGTGTTGCTTAGGGATATGTTGAGCTAATAGAAAACATGGTAATGTGGGAAACGAAGCATCTGCGGATGCCTGAACATAATTGTTTACTAGATTAAATATCAGGAACATGTGAAACGATGTCAGGAAACATGCTTACGTACGACACCAATTAAAGTTGGTTTGTCATGAAATTAGAAGGCACTTGGACTGAGTGTCCAGATGAATACCATGGTCTGATGTTTATTAACTTAAGCATGTAGTTTGGAGCTTTGTAGATTTGTTTTCCAATGTAATGCAAGTCATTTCATGACTCTGTATAAATGGCACAGGGTGACTCGTCTCATTTAACGAGGATGTATGAAAACGTGGGAGTTTGTGCCTGAGAGTTGAATTTAATGTATACTACAAGAGCACCATTTGCACCATTATTCAGTGTGGTGAATAAAACAACTTGTTTATGATAACTTGTAATAATTCTATGGAAACTGAAAAATTGGAGTATAAAGCAATGTGCCAAGCTGAGTTATTCAGCGTCGATTAAAACCTGTTACTTTAAGTTTGGGTGGAGTGTAAAATTATGGCAGATGTTGCACGCTTTTAAAATCATGCAGCAATTAAGTTGTATGGTCAAGCTTGTAAATAAAAGTTTGTAATCCAAAGATTTGGGCAAAAGTAGAGAAGACTGTCTGTAAAATAAAGTGTAAGATTGATTGCCCGTTCACGGAGGCGACTTGCGTGATGGACCTCTCCGGCTGAAAACTTTAGATAAGAGAACATATGAGCAGTCGTAGAGAGACGTTTCACATGTATACAGTGCCGAAGCAGCCGGTTTGCAGAAGCAGCTTCACGCAGCCGGCCGCTCCGGGCGGGAAATTTAGATAGGAGAACATATGAGCAGTCGTAGAGAGCTGTTTGACATGTAAACAGTGCTGAAGCAGCCAGTTTGTGGAAGCAACTTCACGCTATAAACTGCTTTGGCGAATGGAGCATAGAAAGAAATAGTAAAAATGAATAAATTAATGTGGTAGACGTCAGTACTGTGAAAACAAATGAGCTGCTTTGGCAGCTTCTGTTGAATGACGAGATTGTTTGGATGGAAGAGCTGTTCTGATGAAAGTGAATGCTGTTTAAATATGCTTATTCCAGCAATGTGATTGGTCGGATTAAATGACCTTGCTCCTCCCGAACCTTGTTTATAAAACTCCATTAAATGTTAAAAACAATTATAAATAATTATAAATAAGGCATATTTTTCCTACATAGATAATAATATGAGAACAAAATCTTCTGCTGTCAGTGGACCTTTCAACCCAACAGAATAAGAAAATATCAGAAGTGATGATGATAATTCATAGTGATATTGATGTTGGCAGGGCATCATTATGTGTAAGTGTGTTTGTGTTCTGATTGTGTCCCACATGAAACGACTTTAATGGAACATTGCAACAGAGATGCATCGCCATTTCAGCCAAACATGTGTTCATGTTGTCAGTCATGTGTTTGTGTGTGTGTGTGTGTGTGTGTGTGTGTGTGTGTGTCATTTCTCATGTCACAACAGTCACATCACTGTCCTCACACAAAATAAAATATTATGGTATGAGAAAAACACAAAGTAAATCCACAAAGAAAGATTCATTTCAATTTCAATTTGAATCATCTTGCAATGCTTATAAGACAGTGCAAGAAAGTAACTAGGATATACAGGAATAATATCAGGAAAGTGTTATGATTTATATCATTGAAACATTTCACAAACTTTTAGTCAATTATAGCCACACTAATGCCTGAAACATACTGTGCAAGTACCGAATGCAAAAATTTCTAGAAACTAGCTCAATTTCACAGGTTGTTTCGTTATGAAATGTGTAAAGGTGCGGTCACACTACACTTCACACTCAAGCGCATAGGAAGAAACTTTGTAAAACGGCTGCGTACAAAAGTTCAAGTTTGCTGAACTCTGAACTGCTGTAGGGCTTTACTGGTTGTTTAGTTCAGTGTTACTATCAGAAATAATTAATAATTATTTCTGTAGTTATTAATCAATATTTAAATTAATTAAATGGATCTAATCATATGGGACTCCAGTAAATGTAGTGTGCTACGTTTAGGAGCAAGTTTGGTTATTAGCAATAATTAATAATTATCAAAGATAATTATTAATTATTAAAATCAATAGAACATTGATGAGAATCAATGTTAGCTTTTTTTTAATCCTTTAAAATGAACAATTATCAAAGATAATCGTTAATTGTTAACATCGATGAAACATTAATTAAAATTAACACTAGCTTATTGATCATTCAAATTCAACAATCATCAAAGATAATTATCAATTATCAAAAATCAATAGAATATTAATAAGGATTGACATTGACGGGGCACCACCCTGAAATCAGGGACTAATAGCCAAATAGTAAAACAGTCTCAATATTACATTGTTTTCTTAGGAAAATCGGCATCCGAAGAATATCGATTTTTGGGGAAAAAAACAATGAATGAAGGTTTGAATCTGACTGACATCCCATCAGCATGACACAGGCGTATGCAAAACCAACACAAACCAAAACACCTCTCTTTGTAATATAAACAAAGTTTATTTATGCAGTAATATCAATTAATAATTAATACAATGCAGTCAATAAACTTCCGACTTACAACTACAAACTAAACAGTGATATGATTAGATATGGAAATAAAATAATCCTATAACACATAAGGTGTGTGTGTGTCAGTGTGTGTGTGTGTGTGTGTGTGTGTGTGTGTGTGTGATTAGTAAGAGAGAGAGAGAGAGAGAGAGATGAGACGATTAAGTGACAGCCCTAAAGCTGATTTCGCGATAGTGGGAGAGAAAGCAGCTGTGTTCATCACTCAGAGACGCGGTTTTACGAGCGGGGCTCGTAAAAGTCCTGCGTTATTTGACTTTTTAATGGATGAACTCAGTTTCTGTTTCACCCACGATGGCGAAATTGCACAATCCAATTTGGTTGGACCACAATACAGCAAAACAAATTTGTGATAATTAATACCCTGAGTATTAATAATGAGCGGACATGGCGATCCGTAAACTGTACAAGCAAAAACCTTGAAACAAGAATAACACACTATAATATTCTATCTCTGCCCAGACGTAACCTCTTACTTGAATCGCATGAGGACACAGGTAGAATGTGTTTTCCTCCGTCCTTTAACTTTGACCCGGTTCCTTAAGGCTCGGGTGATGACGGGGGGCCGTTTCCTCGCTCTGTCGGCAGGCGGTACGGCTGTTGATTCTCGGCGGGCTGGCGGAGAACTCAGAAATGTCGACTTGATTGAAGATGGAAGAGAAATCTTTAATCTCTTCACTTCTGTAGGCAAATGGATGAAGATGCGAATTGCTCGGCGGTCTCCTTCGGATCCGTTAGAGTGTTCGGTTGAACACAGAGTAATCTCAACTCGTCCAGCGAGATGGAGATTGTATGGCTACAGTTTCAAGTCGGACATTACTTCCTTATGCCACGAGGTTGCACCTGAGAGCAGCAAAAAGCTACATCTATATTCGGTGAACTAAGTCGCTGGAAGTGAATTCTGGACGCATTTCAGAATTATTTCAACTCCTGATGATGTCATGTTTGAGGGACGTTCTGTTGTGTGCCTCATCCAATAGGAGTTGAGCGCTCGATCCTTTAGTGAGCAAGGCTTCATGGATCTGTAGTCTGTTTTGGACTCCCTTTGTTTGATTTTGGCACGATTTTTATCAGTAAAATTTTCGACTTAGAAGGTGGGGGCTTGAGTTATGTTTTTACGACTGTGTTAGGCCTGCCTTTGTCTTCTATCTGAATACATGAGGCCCAACATTCCCCCCTTTGTTCTGAAGAGTTGGTTGTTGTCCAGCATCTTTAGAGCAACTGAAGGGCCGAACAGTTCTTGTCGGTTCACAGTAACCTGTGGGTTACGCCATCCATGTATTGCTGATAGGAAAGAAAAATGGTTGCACAGTCCATACAGTTCATTAGAGTTCACAGAGGCTTTATCGTCTGGACAGAGATTGAGGCACATCTGGGCATAGAACTTCTAGCTAATTCTAAAACTACATTCATCACACATAAAAATGTCAAGTTATTGGAAGGCACAGCATTAACCATAACACAATCCTTTGTTGTTCTTTGGTCATAACACAAAATCAAAGTAGAACCTGACATTGGTTACTAGGAACAAAATGTTAGAGAAAAGGAGGGTTAAAGTTTAAAAGGCTTATCCTTGGAAATGATTGGTGTTAACCTGTAGGATGGGCTCAGACTGGTGTGTAAAATGCGGCTGTATGAGAAGTGAGTCCAGTCTGGCCTGTAGGTGTTGAATATACCTGTACATGGCGTGTGCAATAATTACGATGATGATCCAACCACTAAGGAGGAGCCAGAGGGCAACCAAACTGATAGGGTGTTCTCGGTAAGATGATATAGTGGTCAAGCCAGTCGGTTTGAGACTGAGCTTCACTAATTCCATCCCTTCAGCCTGAAGCTGCTGTCGAAGGGTGTCATCAACGGTGAGGCTGTGACCTCTAAATGCATCCATGATCTCAATTTCTGCGTCATTTTTGTCGATGTTGAGATGATGGAGGACAATATCGTCAATGTGCATGATGGCTCCTTGGGGAACCATTAAGAACACCGTTTGGTTTGGTAGCCTTAGTTTAGTGGCCTTAGCTTAGTGGCTGTATCATGGCAGTCATATGACTTCGGTAGCTGGTGTGTTAACGAGCCAGCGATTGCCTGCTCACTCTACCTTTGTCTCTGTTCCTTCATCTTTGATGGACATGCTACCATGACACTTGTTCATGGAATTCAGCTCTTTGGCCGCAGAGGTAGTTAGTCACCTCTCTAACAAAGGGGTTGCTTTTTGACAAACCCAATGAATGTACTTTGTCTTGGTACACATGTTTAAGTTAGGTATAAGGTAGAGCAACATTCCTCATCATGGTAGGCGAGTGTTGGTGGTGTTTTGAGGTGAATGTGTGCATTACCTCTCTAAAAACCAACATTAAATACAGATTTTAGTCTATATATATCCTGCCTATGATGGTAGATTGAGGATAAATCCTATTTTGAGGTTCTGAGGATTTACATGGATTGGAATTTCAATGCCAAAACTATATGCCATGTGTATCTGTGAAGGTTGCACAACGGAGATGGTAGCAGATCTAAGGATTTGTTCGACAAGGTCTAGGGAGACCAGGTAAGCTGGAATCCTTCCACCACTCAGGCTGTTGATTGAGGAGCTAATTTCCCTGAGGTCCTGCATTAGATCTCTAACGATACACGCATAATGTTGTTTTCTCTGACAAAGTCCCTAAAGCGTGCAAAGTGTTATTGATAAGAATGGAGTGCAAATTTACAGTGACTATAGTACCCTGAAGGGTTTTACCCAGGCCCTGTAATTGTTCTTATTGGAGTCGTCGTCTCTGCTGGATTTTTGGACGATGGCGACGTGTGCATCTGAAGCTGGCGAACTGTTTTCTGGACCAAGTGGTCTCGGTATGTCAACCTGAGCCCACATGTGTCCACGACGGCAGTCAATGAGCGGAGCCAATCGGTTCAGTAGGTCCTGGCCAACTAACAGTGGTTCTGTATTAATGGGACATATGTAAACAGGGTATACTAGCGTCATCCCTTGAAAGGTGTCAATCCAGGCCCGTTTTGTGATAGACGACCTATCTTGCATGCAGCTTGTGATGCTTACGTTGTAGGTCTCTGTCTATAATGGTTTGCCAAGGGAGAGCTTTGCTCTAGCCACCTCTGCGAAAGTGTTGCAAACCATTAGACTATTTCAGAACCGGTGTTGAGTAGTGCATGGGAGTTGAATGACCCATGTGTCAGGTGTTGCCCTTACGGAACAGATCGCCCAAGAAGGTCAGAAAAGGAGGGTGTGGCATGTTAGGAGTGACTGTTTTGGGGAGCAACTTGGACACTGTTCCCCTTTTCCCGACCTACAAAGTAAACTTTGGCGTTAACGGGAGGGGGTACATCGTCTAGTCATACTGACGGGGTATCAGTGCCGTGTTCCTTTGAGGAGGTCGACGGACCTGGTGAACAACGGAGCATATCAAGCTTAGTTACCAACTCAGTCAAGCATCTCCTAATATCCTCCATTTCCTCTCCCAAATCTTGTTCTCTGAGGGGATTTGAAACCTTTTCTACCCACTCACCATCTTGTTTGGGTTTTCGTTCGAAACGTGCATTTATTTTCGGCCGGCGAACGTTTTATTGTTTAGGCCTGCTGTGACCCTGGGGGTGTGTCTGTTCACCACCCCACTGGTTCTGTTGCCTACCCTGCTGGCGGGGTGATCGGCGCCTCTGGGGTCCTGTTCTAGCATTCACCTTAACTTGAGGCATTTCGTTGCCTTCAAGCGCTAGGTCTGCATATTAGGCTTGGATCCCCAGGGCTCTGGCGTCACCTTCGTGCCCTCGGGCAGGGCGCACACGTGTCTCCCATGCCAGTTGCATGTACTTTCTGATTTCCTGCATGGTGGGGTTGCCCATTCTGCAGTGCATCGTGACGTCATATCGCACACACTCGTGGAGGTTGTGAAGGAAAAGAGACTTGAAAGCTCATTCCTCCTCCAGACCTGGCGCGTTACTTCCTTGGAAGTACGTGGTTCTCAGGCGTCTATAATATTCACACGGAGGCTCGTGCCTCTTCTGGGTGATGGCGAAAGTGGCAATGGTAGCGGAGGCTTCGTCGATATACAGCGAATACTCCTTGCATAGGGCTTTACACAGAGCTGGGTAACGGTTTCGTGTACCAGTCGGTAGCGTTTCCATGAACGCATGGACACTCTTTACCGTGGTCTTCCATATAAGCTTGAGTTTTTCGTGCGACAAAGCATAAGGCAAATCAATCAGGCAATGCTCAATTTCCCTAAGATAATTGTCGATGTTTGAATCTCGATTACTTGGGTCAAAGCGTTCTATGTCCTCTTCTATGTCAGATGTCGTGCGGTGCGTTTCAGCTGCACTTACCTGATCTGACTCTACTTTTAGCTGGGCAGCTTGAATCTGCCTGCGCAGGGCTTCATTTTCCTCCTGCATCCGGGCATTATCTTTCTGTGCCTGGACTTTCTCAGCTTGAGTGCACCTAATGTCTTGGTGCAGGCTGAGATTTTCCCTCTGCACCGCATTGTAGCTGCTCTGCAGCTGGGCGAGCTGGGTCTGGTGCTCGGCGGTTTGCAGTTGGGTTTTGCGGTGATGAAGGAGGAACACTTGGCCCACTAGGTCCAGGATTTTGCGCATTGGCTTCCCGACCGGGTTGTTGACATAATCAACTAGTTCCTGCAGTGCTTCATCACAACGACTAATATTGTAGCCGTTAAGGTTATCTCTCTCCTCTATGGAGAGACGAAGGACAGCAGCAACTACATCTTGCAGTGCTAGGTTGACTAACCTCTGTGGAGCTTCAGCTCCAGTCACGCAGGGCGATTGGTGACTCATTTTACTGGGGCCGTAAAAATTCTTGTGATAGTGGCTCTGAAAGCTTGTTGTTTTACAGTTGATATAATGCTAACACGAAAGCACAGTTGAGAGGCTTCGACCTGTGGCTTACGGTCTACTGTTATGTAATGTGCAAATTTCACTGTCTTCACTCTTTGGTGGATGTCAATGAAGTGACTTGGCGTTAGGAGTTAAATAACAACAACAGCAGATTTTAAGCAGACTATAGTAAATTTACCAACCCCTAATTCACTCTTAAGAGCACTTTCACACCACACTGGCTTATGTTTGGCAAGTTTTGAGAAGAGTAAATTGCAGAGTAAATTGTCAAACAGAACCAAACTTTGAAGTAAGGATTCAAGTTATTACTTTGGATTCTTAAGCATAGACACTGTGACAGAACTGGCATGTAGGATGCCTCACACGGGGCACCAATCATTATGTAGGGCTTTACTGGTTGTTTAGATCAGTGTTACTATCAGAAATAATTAATAATTATTTCTGTAGTTATTAATCAATATTTAAATTAATTAATTGGATCTAACTTATTAAAACCTCATATGGGACTCCAGTAAATGTAGTGTGCTATGTTTAGGAGCAAGTTTGGTTATTAGCAATAATTAATAATTATCAAAGATAATTATTAATTATTAAAATCAATAGAACATTGATGAGAATCAATGTTAGCTTTTTTTTAATCCTTTAAAATGAACAATTATCAAAGATAATCATTAATTGTTAACATTGATGAAACATTAATTAAAATTAACACTAGCTTATTGATCATTCAAATTCAACAATCATCAAAGATAATTATCAATTATCAAAAATCAATAGAATATTAATAAGGATTGACATTGACGGGGCACCACCCTGAAATCAGGGACTAATAGCCAAATAGTAAAACAGTCTCAATATTACATTGTTTTCTTAGGAAAATCGGCATCCGAAGAATATCGATTTTCGGGAAATAAAACAATGAATGAAGGTTTGAATCCGAGCACTGACATCCCATCAGCATGACACAGGCATATGCAAAACCAACACAAACCAAAACACCTCTCTTTGTAATATAAACAAAGTTTATTTATGCAGTAATATCAATTAATAATTAATACAATGCAGTCAATAAACTTCCGACTTACAACTACAAACTAAACAGTGACATGATTAGATATGGAAATAAAATAATCCTATAACACATAAGGTGTGTGTGTGTGTGATTAGTAAGAGAGAGAGAGAGAGAGAGATGAGACGATTAAGTGACAGCCCTAAAGCTGATTTCGCGATAGCGGGAGAGAAAGCAGCTGTGTTCATCACTCAGAGACGCGGTTTTATGAGCGGGGCTCGTAAAAGTCCTGCGTTATTTGACTTTTTAATGGATGAACTCAGTTTCTGTTTCACCCGCGATGGCGAAATTGCACAATCCAATTTGGTTGGACCACAATACAGCAAAACAAATTTGTGATAATTAATACCCTGAGTATTAATAATGAGCGGACATGGCGATCCGTAAACTGTACAAGCAAAAACCTTGAAACAAGAATAACACACTATAATATTCTATCTCTGCCCAGACGTAACCTCTTACTTGAATCGCATGAGGACACAGGTAGAATGTGTTTTCCTCCGTCCTTTAACTTTGACTTGGTTCCTTGAGGCTCAGGTGATGACGGGGAGCCGTTTCCTCACTCTGTCGGCGGGCGGTACGGCTGTTGATTCTCGGCGGGCTGGCGGAGAACTCAGAAATGTCGACTTGATTGAAGATGGAAGAGAAATATTTAATCTCTTCACTTCTGTAGGCAAATGGATGAATATGCGAATTGCTCGGCGGTCTCCTTCGGATCCGTTAGAGTGTTCGGTTGAACACAGAGTAATCTCAACTCGTCCAGCGAGATGGAGATTGTATGGCTACAGTTTCAAGTCGGACATTACTTCCTTATGCCACGAGGTTGCACCTGAGAGCAGCAGAAAGCTACGTCTATATTCGGTGAACTAAGTCGCTGGAAGTGAATTCTGGATGCATTTCAGTATTATTTCAACTCCTGATGATGTCATGTTTGAGGGACGTTCTGTTGTGTGCCTCATCCAATAGGAGCTGAGCACTCGATCCTTTAGTGAGCAAGGCTTCATGGATCTGTAGTCTGTTTTGGACTCCCTTTGTTTGATTTTGGCGTGATTTTTATCAGTAAAATTTACGACTTAGAAGGTGGGGGCTTGAGTTATGTTTTTACGACTGTGTTAGGCCTGCCTTTGTCTTCTATCTGAATACATGAGGCCCAACACTGCGAATCCACATGACGAGAGGATGTGTGACAAATAGAAGATGGAAACGTCACACACTGACTTCTTGGCTCAATTCAAAGGATACATACAGGTGCATCTCAATAAATTAGAATGTCATGGAAAAGTTCATTTATTTCAGTAATTCAACTCAAATTGTGAAACTCGTGTATTAAATAAATTCAATGCACACAGACTGAAGTAGTTTAAGTCTTTGGTTCTTTTAATTGTGATGATTTTGGCTCACATTTAACAAAAACCCACCAATTCACTATCTCAAAAAATTAGAATACATCATAAGACCAATAAAAAAAACATTTTTAGTGAATTGTTGGCCTTCTGGAAAGTATGTTCATTTACCGTATATGTACTCAGTACTTGGTAGGGGCTCCTTTTGCTTTAATTACTGCCTCAATTCGGCGTGGCATGGAGGTGATCAGTTTGTGGCACTAATGTGGTGGTGTGGAAGCCCAGGTTTCTTTGACAGTGGCCTTCAGCTCATCTGCATTTTTTGGTCTCTTGTTTCTCATTTTCCTCTTGACAATACCCCATAGATTCTCTATGGGGTTCAGGTCTGGTGAGTTTGCTGGCCAGTCAAGCACACCAACACCATGGTCATTTAACCAACTTTTGGTGCTTTTGGCAGTGTGGGCAGGTGCCAAATTCTGCTGGAAAATGAAATCAGCATCTTTAAAAAACTGGTCAGCAGAAGGAAGCCTGAAGTGCTCCAAAATGTCTTGGTAAACGGGTGCAGTGACTTTGGTTTTCAAAAAACACAATGGACCAACACCAGCAGATGACATTGCACCCCAAATCATCACAGACTGTGGAAACTTAACACTGTACTTCAAGCAACTTGGGCTATGAGCTTCTTCACCCTTCCTCCAGACTCTAGGACCTTGGTTTCCAAATGAAATACAAAACTTGCTCTCATCTGAAAAGAGGACTTTAGAACACTGGGCAACAGTCCAGTTCTTCTTCTCCTTAGCCCAGGTAAGACGCCTCTGACGTTGTCTGTGGTTCAGGAGTGGCTTAACAAGAGGAATACGACAACTGTAGCCAAATTCCTTGACATGTCTGTGTGTGGTCGCTCTTGATGCCTTGACCCCAGCCTCAGTCCATTCCTTGTGAAGTTCACCCAAATTCTTGAATCGATTTTGCTTGACAATCCTCATAAGGCTGCGGTTCTCTCGGTTGGTTGTGCATCTTTTTCTTCCACACTTTTTCCTTCCACTCAACTTTCTGTTAACATGCTTGGATGCAGCACTCTGTGAACAGCCAGCTTCTTTGGCAATGAATGTTTGTGGCATACCCTCCTTGTGAAGGGTGTCAATGATTGTCTTCTGGACAACTGTCAGATCAGCAGTCTTCCCCATGATTGTGTAGCCTAGTGAACCAAACTGAGAGACCATTTTGAAGGCTCAGGAAACCTTTGCAGGTGTTTTGAGTTGATTAGCTGATTGGCATGTCACCATATTCTAATTTTTTGAGATAGTAAATTGGTGGGTTTTTGTTAAATGTGAGCCAAAATCATCACAATTAAAAGAACCAAAGACTTAAACTACTTCAGTCTGTGTGCATTGAATTTATTTAATACACAAGTTTCACAATTTGAGTTGAATTACTGAAATAAATGAACTTTTCCATGACATTCTAATTTATTGAGATGCACCTGTATTTCAAAGCTGTGTGTTTTTACTGTTGCTGGAAAGTTCGTAAACGGTATATTTCACCATTCTTAATATAATATTATTTGTTATTTGTGAAGTGTTATGTACTAAAATCAGAAGCACTCCCACGTGACATCATGTCCTGGTCTATTGCATTGTCCAATAAAAATTAGCGTGCTCAATGCCAAGTTAAGAGCGCAATCCATAACATAACACAAGTCCACTCAAAAGGCACTATGGTAGACATTAGCGTAAACTGCCACAGTTTGAAGAGCATCTAGCTGAGAGTGTTAAAGTTAGTTGAACTGTCCACATGTTATTACATGCATTATTATTATTATTTTTTTTTTTGCTAGCTACCTGAATAATAACACTCTTGATCTGGAACAGAAATGAAAAGGAAATGTCTGCACTTGTGTGTTTTTGGCCTAATTCTTCAAAATAACAGGAGACCTTTAACAGTTTAAAACTACAATCTCTCTGTCATAATAATAGTACTAGACGGTGAAATCGTAAGGAATCATATGACTTTTACCCACTTAGAGAAAAATAAATGAACCAATGAATAATGTTATGACAATATTGCCTAATTTTAACCTTAAACCCAAATCTAAACCTAACCATGATTTTAATGGGAGAATAACTTTTGTGTTGTACCTTTTTGTATGAAAAGTTCTACAATGTCTTACGATTTCGCCATCTCGTGTGAATTATTGTCCTACGAGTTGTCATGATACTATTTTGAAAGTTCCTCTTTAAATCAGGGAAAATGGCACTGTAGCTACAGAAGCAGCTCATTAACTGAACTCTCTCTCTGTAAGTGATACGCACTGTACCTGCTTATTCCAAATACATTAGAATTGACTGTAAGACCAACAACTGAGAATTTGCATGTAAATGTGTTTCACCACAGTATAGTACAGACGGCTCACAGCACGAGTACAGACTCTAATACTGAAATACTTTCATGTTCCCGGCACCACAGAACTGAATGTGTGTCATTGGCATGTGAAGTCTGCTGAAGATTAGCGCTACACTTATAAACTGCTTAATGCGTTGTACAATCTCAACTGAACCTTTGATGGCAATATGATGTGATTTCACACAGAATGAACACAGATTATGTGTTATCAGCTGAGGTTTTCTTTTGTGTATGTTAATGAGGGTCTGATCATTAATGGCCACAGGAGAACTCAAAATATACCATTTTAAACACAAATCTTTTGATATCTACAGTAACATGACACATAATGTGACTGTAATCCTATATGAGAAATTGGTCAGTCGTCTATTAATATTAAAGACTTAATTCCCCACAGGAGGAGAAATGGACTCGTGCTGTCTGGCTTATAGGTCGACAACACACTTAAATAGGTCCAGCCAGTCATTTTGAGACGTGAAGAATAAAGCAGTCCCTCTGTGACAATTCACAAATGCATGTATACATTTCAATAAACGTCTTTCTCGGCTTTACTTGGATTTATCTGCAGTTTACACTCTAATAAAAAGTCACAAAATTTGAAAAGAAGGATTGTGTTATTGTTAAAAAGCTTCACCTCTTAAATTGCCTGCTAATTGTAATATATTGAAAATAAAGGATGGACGCTGTGTTGAAGAAGTGCGTTGCAGTATTTCTCTCACACAGTGTAACAAAACCATTACAGGAGCCGTAATAAGAGCGACGAGATGCAATTAGCCAAGAAATTACTCTGATCTCAGTGACATTTGAGCAAAAGCGTAGCAGAGAATACAGCGCGGCCACTTGATTGACAGCCTAATCCACGTTTGATGGCCGACAGTCCGCATTGCGTGCACAGAGCGAGTCGCCGCCAGATAACAGATGCAGCTGCACAATCCTGATATGTCCGCCGCGACTCGTCACAAGGCGAATTCGACACCATGATGAAAGTATCGACCATTAATGACAGGATGATCTCTCTGCCTGAAATAAATGCTCTAATCCCTTTTGCCAGGTCCATGAATTCCTAATATGAGTTATATAAACGGAGGTAATAAATCTCAGTTGTGTTTGGAGAATCATCCTGCGCTTTTCTCCTGGTTGAGGCGGCAGCGGGACATTCTCTTAAGCCGAGCGTCCGTTGATTTATCACTCTGGATAGATTAACTTTTACTGCAATAAGAATTGCAAATGAATGCAGACCTGCACGGAATCTCAAGCGCTGTACAAACACCAGCTCATATTTAAATACCCGCTGAGATATTAAGAGTCTCAACAGACGCACTTGCTTTCACAATTTAACAAATTCTATGAAGGGAAGAACTGTATAATTTCTCATTTAGGTTCATATTGATCATTATGGGTGTTTATATCAGTGACATCAGTGTTTTTCAACTGGTTTTTCTTCAGAACCTAGATTTTACATCAGGTTGAGACTTGGCACATTACCAAAAATTTTGCTGTAGAAAAAGCAAGAAATACGTCCTTCAAATCAAACATGAACTGTATTAGGGTCATTCTGTGAAATCTGTAGGTGCGTCCCAAGCCGCACACTTTTGGACTATTCTACATCATTTTGTCAAGTAGTGCGAGTAGTATTTTAACACTGAAAATACAACAAAAAGAAGTGTGTTATGAGTACCTGGATAATGCACTTATTCCATTGAAATATCAAAGCGTGGAATGTTGGTACACCTCATGCACTCAGTGTTTGCAACTTGCCGTACATAGCGACAGGGGTGGAGTTACCTGGTCACGATGCTGGCCTGAGAAAACAATCACAATTAATTGTGAATGTGGCAACTAGCAAAACTACAAGTAAAAACAGCAGCTTACAAATGTGAGTTAAATGCTTTACCATCATCCCACACTGTGTGAATATGTAAATTATGAGATATGCTATAAGTGTTGATCTGAGTTTGGCTCGAATGCATTTCAAACCCCACTTTCTGTCAGCTGAAAAACGGCGAATACTTCCATGTAGTAAAAAACGTAAGTGTAACATTTGGGACAATACTTCACTTTAAAAATGCATACACTAGATGGCCGAGTGTATAGTGTAAGTGCGTCATTTGGGACATTTTCACAATACAACACAGCTTCTCGTATCTTATTGCTTAATTGGTTAATGTGTAAATAATGAATAGCTGATGTCAACAACATGTTATAACAGGCAATTCCCTTAACATATCAGCAAAAAACCTTTTCCTCTTCTTTTTTTTTTTTTTTTTTGTCTTTCCTTCTGAGGATGCTTTTTGACCCAGCACTGTGTTTCCAACTTCAACTTGGGTAGAAGCTAATATGCACATTTTGATTGAGAAAAAAGAGAGAAAGATAATACATAGAAATAAAAGCTAGTATTTAGCATTTATTCTCTCTCTCTATCTCTCTCTCTCTCTCTCTCTCTCTCTCTCTCTCTCTCTCTCTCTCCCTCTATCTCTCTCTCTCTCTCTAGTATAAAATGGACAAAAATATTTTTTTGTTTTAAGACTTAAAGGAATATTCCAGGTTCAACATAAGTGAAGCTCAATCAATAGCATTTGTGTCATAATGTTGATTACAACAAAACATTATTTTGACTGCTTTTCTTTAAAAAAAAGCACAAATCTGTGTTCCAGTGAGACACTTGCAGTGGAAGTCAATGGGGTCAATCACAGTTAGCTACACAATTCATTAAGTAAAATACAAACACAATTAGAAAACTAATATATTATTAATAATTTGTATTAGTAAGATCATCCAGTAAAAATGCCTACTTAAGTCTTGAGACCTTCATTTGCAAAGACTTTTTAAATTATTCGAACATAACACAGAACAAATCTGTAGGGTTATAAATGTTCCCTATCTGTCACTCACTCGACGTTGTGTCAATGTAGTGACACTAGGGGTCACTCTTGGGAGCCTGAAACACCTCTGGTCTTTGATAAAAGGCCAGTGAAAATTGGTGAGTTGTATTTGCATACCACTCCCCCGGACATACGGGTATAAAAGTAACTGGTATGCAACCACTCATTCAGATTTTCTCTTCGGAGCCGAACGGTCGATGTTCACTGAGCTGACTGTTCATTCACCTCTGCTGGATCTGACGGCACATTTCGGTGGCTTCTCCCTCCTCTGCACTGGTACACTGCAGAGAACGCCCCTGGGCGCTTCGGCAGAAATAAAAGAGTATATTCCTCTAAAAGAGCAGCACACACAGAACGTCTTTTTAAAGACGCATCTTTTTAAAGATGCCTTTCCGGTTCTGTGTTATTCCTGGTTGTGGTCGTTATCTCTCAACTTCTGATGGTCATGATCGCTGTCTTTCGTGTCTTGGCGTGACCCACGTGGAGACAGCGTTCATGGATGGATCATGTACACATTGCGAGAACATGACCATGGCAACGTTGCGGTCACGGCTTGCCTTCTTAAGAAAGCAAGCCACCCCAGCGGCTCCCCGCCTCAGTCCTTCTACCTACACGGCTAGCGTGGCTTGCACTGGGGGCGATTTGGGGACCCCAATTTGACCACCTCCGCCGGGTATCCCTCCACGGACCTCCCATTCCCCAGCACACTCGTCTGCCCTGTTCGGGCTTCCAGATGAGTCCGCCGGCTCGTCTCACAGCGAGTTTGACCTCTTGTTCGGAGCCTGCAAAGGTGATGAGCTCTCGAGTGCAGCATCGGAGAGCGGGCTCATCCAGTCGGACGCGGAAGCCTCAGCTGGGCTCCCCCCTTCAGGTAGCCGCAAGCATCGGGCTAGAGTGGAACCCTCTGCTCTCCCCTGAACCCTCGTGGCTCGATGATTGGTTCCTGGGCTCGTGGCGCCGCTAACAGCCACGCCCCGCCCCGGTTCCTTTCTTCCCAGAAGTGCACGAGGAGCTGACAAGGTCATGGTAGGCACCTTTTACTGCTCGGTCCTGATCTTTCAGCTCCCCCGCCCTCACTACCCTCGATGGTGGGGCGGCCAGGGGCTATTCGGCGATTCCCCCGGTGGATAAGGCACTCGTGGTGCACCTATGCCCGTAGAGCGCCGCCACCTGGCACGGGTACCCAAAGCTCCCGTCCAAGGCCTGTAGGTTTATGTCGTCCCTGACGGCCAAAGCCTACAGTGCCGCTGGTCAAGCCGCCTCTGCCCTGCACACCATGGCTCTCCAGCATGTCCACCATGCCAAGGCGCTAAAGGAGCTGCACTCGGCAACCGACCTCGCTCTCCGGGCGAAGAAGGTTACGGCACTGTCTCTTGGGTGGGCGATGTCCACCTTGGTGGTCCAATAGTGCCACCTTTGGCTCAACCTGGTCAAGATGGGAGAGGCTGACAAGGCAGGGTTCCTTGCTGCCCCCTTTTCCCAGGTTGGCCCATTCGGTGACACCATCGAGGATTTTGCCCAGCAGTTCTCAGCAGTGAAGCAGCAGATGGAGGCAATCTGGCACATCCTGCCCTGGCACGGCTCAAGATCCCGCACCCCGCCTGGTCCCCTTGTGGTGACTGCACCGGCTCCGCTGCAGCCCGCCCCTGCTGCATGGCCCCGGTGTGGAGCCCACCACAGGAAGCAGACACCACCCGTCTCACGGCCGGCCACCAAGAACCCATGAAAGGCTTCGAAGCGCCCCTGAGACAGGCGACCCAGGGAAAACGAAACCCACTGCTTTGGAGCTGGTAAGCAGACCACTCCATCCCCTGGTGGAGGGCCGGGAGGAGAATCTTTTGTTGCCTTTTCATTTAATTTCGCCACATGCCCAAGTGGCTACGGTACCCAAGAGTTCAGCAAAAGAGCGGTTTTCTTGTTCCCTGGGTCACATACCCAGTGTGCACAGCCGTCATCACAACCACCATCCACCATTCCATTTTGGCAGGTTTGGCGCTCCAGTGGCGGTCTCCCCGCCCCTGTGTGCCCAGCTGTGGCACAAATCCGCCCCCAATTTGAAAATCTCCACGGGTCACGAGGACAGGCCTCTTCCTCCCCCGTCCCAGGCTGTTCCTGAACTCAGCATGGCCACAACATGGCGTGGCACCTCCGCGAGGCCCCACCCGCCGGTACGTCTGATGAGATTTTCCCCTTGGTCCCCCTCGCCCGGAGCTTGGACGCGTGGCTTGCGCTTTCCAACCCGTCGCGATGGCTGATCCGGACCATCCGACTTGGTTACACGATTCAGTTTGTCAGGCATCCGCCCAGGTTCAGCGGCATTCACTTCACCTCGGTGAAGGGTAAGAACGCTGCTACCTTGCACGCGGAGATCACTATCCTCCTACGGAAGGATGCGATAGAGCCTGTCCCTCTGGCCGAGATGAAGAAGGGGTTTTACAGCCCCTACTTCATTGTATCAAAAAAGGCGGTGGGTTGTGGCCAATCTTGGACCTGCGAGTACTGAACCGGGTTTTACACAGACTCCCGTTCAAGATGCTGACGCAAAAACACATTCTAGTGAGCGTCCGGCATCAAGATTGGTTCATGGTGGTAGACCTGAAGGACGCATACTTCCACGTCTCGATTCCACCTCGACACAGGACCTTCCTGCGGTTTGCATTCAAGGGTCAGGCATATCAGTACACGGTTGCTGGCAATTCTGCTCGCCCTGCGGAGGTTTCAGCTATAGATCTAGGGCAAGCATGTGTTAGTTCGGACAAACAACCAGCAACGGTAGCATATGTCAACCATCAAGGTGGTCTGCGCTCCTGTTGTATGTCACAACTCGCTCGCCGTCTCCTCCTCTGGAGTCAGCTGCACCTCAAGTCGCTGCGAGCCACTCAAATCCCGGGCGACCTCAACACTGCAGCAGATGCGCTGTCACGGCAGGTTACCTTCAGGGAAGAGTGGAGACTCCACCCTCAGGTGGTCCGGCTGATTTGGAGTCGATTCGAGCAGGCACAGGTAGACCTGTTTGCCTCCCAAGAATCCTCCCATTCTTGGGAGACCCTGTGCAAAGTCAGGGAGGAAGAGGAGCAGGTCATCCTGGTAGCACCCTACTGGCCCACCCAGACATGGTTCTCAGACCTCATGCTCCTTGCTCCTTTTTCTCAGGGATGGGGCACCATCTGGCAGACCTCTGGAATCTCCATGTCTGGCCCCTGTACGGAAGACTTAAGCGGCCTACCAACCACGGTGGTAGACACGATCACTCAGGCTAGGGCCCCCTCTACGAGGCACCTGTATGCCTTTAAGTGGCGTCTGTTCACTAAGTGGTGTTCTTCCTGACGCGAAAACCCCCAGAGATGCGCAGTCGGATCGGTGCTTTCCTTCCTGCTGGAGAGCTTGGAAGGGCGGCTGTCCCCCTCCACCTTGAAGGTGTATGTAGCCGCTATAGCGGCACACCACGACACAGTGGACAGTAAGTCCTTAGGGAAGCACGACATGATCATCAGGTTCCTAAGAGGCACCAGGAGGCTGAATCCCTCCAGGCCGTGCCTCGTTCCCTCACTGGACCTCTGTAGTTCTTCAGGGTCTACAGAGAGTCCCCTTTGAGCCTTTGTAGTCAGCCGAGCTTAAGGCACTCTCCTTGAAGACTGCCCTTCTGACTGCGCTCACTTCCATCAAGAGGGTAGGTGACCTGCAAGAGTTCTCTGTCAGTGAAACGTGCCTGGAGTTCGGTCCAAGTTACTCTCACGTGATCCTGAGACCCTGACCAGGCTATGTGCCCAAGGTTCCCACCACCCCTTTAGGGACTAGGTGGTGAACCTGCAAGCGCTGACCCAGGAGGAGGCAGACCCAGCCCTGTCGTCGCTGTGTCTGGTGCGTGCTTTACGCATCTATTTGGATCGCACGCAGAACTTTAGAATCTCTGAGCAGCTCTTTGTCTGCTTTGGTGCACAGCGGAAAGAAAGCGCTGTCTCCAAGCAGAGGATCGCCCACTGGCTCATTGACCCCATAACTATGGCATATCTCGCCCAAAACATGCCGCCCCCGGTAGGGCTACGAGCCCATTCTACCCGTGGTGTAGCGGCTTCTTGGGCCCTGGCCAGAGGTGCCTCTCTAACAGACATTTGCAGAGCAGCAGGCTGGACAACACCCAACACCTTTGCAAGGTTCTACAACCTCCGGGTGGAACCGGTTTCGTCCCAGGTAATGGCACGCAATACAAGCGGATAAGCCCGGGATAGCTGGCCGGGTGTATCGCTTGCATATAGCGCCTTCCACCTCCTTTTGAGCTGAAGACGTGCGCCGTTAATTCCCAGTAGTGTTCACAAACTTTGTTTCCTGGTTGACTTCCTCCGAGCCCTGTGGCAGTCGAGTTTTCGGAGAGACGGAAAGACAATGTGACGTATTTTTCCACTTAAATATCCCCCCCTCTCTTTGGGCGAGGTGTGGTCTCCGTAGTTTCCTCCCCTTGGGAGGGACGCCCCCCGACTAGACCTGGCGGCCCAGTCGAATAATCCCCCTTCTTTTTTAGGGAGTGGAAAAAGAGAAGGGGAAAAGAGGCCACGACTGGGTTAAGTCTGTCTCTATCTTTGGGTAGTCAACTTGTCCCTAAAAAGGGCCGTTCGACGCTCATAACTGTGTCGGGGGAGGTTACGTGTCGACCTGGTGTGCTTGCTATGAGGCACACAGCAAGTCTGCCCAGCACACACCGCCAGTTCACGTAACACAGTTCAGCCAGTTGTGGTGTTTTGTATAGGGACCCCTAGTGTCACTACATCGACACCAACGTCGAGTGAGTGACAGATAGGGAACTTCATGGTTACTGATGTAACCTCCGTTCCCTGATGGAGGGAACGAGACGTTGGTCCCTCTTGCCACAACGCTGAACTACCCGCTGAAATGGCCGGACCTTATATCGGCTCCTCAGTGTAAAACCTGAATGAGTGGTTGCATACCAGCTCCTTTTATACCCGTATGTCCGGGGGAGTGGCATGCAAATACCACTCGCCAGTTTTCATTGGCCTTTTATCAAAGACCAGAAGTGTCTCAGGCTCCCAAGAGTGACCCCTAGTGTCACTACATCGACACCAACGTCTCGTTCCCTCCATCAGGGAACGGAGGTTACACCAGTAACCATGACAATAGTTTGTAACTAAGTCAGTGCTTAATTTGGTTACACCACCTGTTCTTAAGGCAAGACTTAACTAGTAGGTCGTAAACTCTCCGTAAAGTGATGCGTAGAGGCATAATATGATGTTTACCTGTATTTGTCCAATAAGCAGCCTTGACATTTGTACACAGAAGTGTTAAACAGCCGTGAATTTCAGTTTGATCTTGTTCAAACCTTGTTTGCTCACGTAACTGTCAGCTGTAATAAATTATATCCCCATTAAAATACTATATGTAATAAAACAAGATTTCATTAATGGTACATTTAGCCTATGTAAATAACAATATTCAATAACTGTATCTAAAATGAATAAGGAACAATAAATAAATACATACTAATACAACAGGCTGGAAAAATAGACATTTATTCATTTTAATATCTATTTTGTATGTTGAAACTTGACACCGGGCGGCGTACACAGGAAAGTATACTGTTAGATCGGGTTCATGCTGAAGAAGTAAGTTTTTTACATATTGTTTTCCCGTAAAGGAGTGTAAATGCCAACATCATCATATATGTCGAAAGGACTGAAGCCTGTCAACCAAAACATGAGCTCATTAAATGAGTCTGCTTTTTTATTCCATCCATTACTCCTGGTAGGAGGCTTCCATAAATATTTAGTTTATATGTAGGGTTAGGTCCTACCTAAGTTTAATGGTGCAACGGTCAAATATTTAGTAGTGCGTAAATTGTGACTTAGTGCCCATTTACGCCACAACTAGGCTAAGTTGCATACCTATAGCTGGTCCAACCGGCCCCAGTGTGCATCTTGCGTCATCAACCTGGAACTAAAGTTTGATTCAGTTTGATTTTGAGAACCGGCTCGACCGGTTACTAGCTGAGAATCGGCTCAAAAGAATGATTTGTTCAAGAATCAGACAATACCACAGTGCATTTAATGCATGTTTAAGATATTTAGTTTAAAACAAATAACCTTTTATAATGGAAAAGGCACCAATTTCCTGCAATGACCCATGATACAGGCCAAAACAATATGCTGAATTATTAGCATGACAAAGGCTGGATAGAAAAATGTACAATGTTGTAAATACATAAAACAACAGCATAAATGCATATCTCCAGTCTAACTCATGGAACAAACACTGGAACAAATATTGCAGTAGTATTAGTCATTAGCAAGTGACAGATAAATCTGTGGCAAAATACTGTAGAGTTTGATTAAATGCATGAAACATATGGGAAGTGTTTTCTCCTCCCTTTTAAAATAAGTCTATTTATTTTGCTCTCCTTACTCTGCATGATTTTATAGCTAGCTGCGTTTTATTATTTGACTTTGCATTGTGTTTTCTTTCAATAACCCGTGTCGTCCGTGTCATTGTTGAGAACAGCTTAACACCAGCAGACGTCTGACTGTGGGTGGAAACATCATGCATAGAGGTGAAGACATCTGACAGTCCCTGACGCTTTTTCTATTACAGCGAAACGCTGTGCTCGCGGGAGAACCGCAGCGTCCCGTAATTCCACTGCCCTCCCCAACGTGATTGTAGCCGTTTGAGAGGGTGGAGGGCTGCGTGAAGGTGATCATTACTGCGGCGGAGAGCTCAAATGAATGCTTTATGAATATTTCATGTAAATGTAGGCGCCACTTACCGGACACAAGGCCTGATTGATGGCAAAGTGCTTCTAAACGTCTCGAACGCTCCTTCAGCTTCAACTTCAAGTGGCGGTACTTTAAGAGCAGAATAAAGATGCGTTTAGCACGAGAGCTCTTCATTAATGCTTTTCGTTAAACAACAGCAACCGCTATAGGATTTGTGTCAGAACCAGCTGAAAAGAACCGATGAGAAACATGTTGAAACTGCAGCTTTTAGCCGTCGAGCTCTCTGTGATTTTCTCTTTTATAAAGCAGCACTTTATCTGCAGCCGTCAGCCCCCAAGAGCCGGAGGCCCCCGAAACAGATGTGTCAAAGAAAGAAATGTGGCCGATCGGTCGAACTGAATCTGAACTATGGAGAAAAACACCCGTCATTAATGTGCTTTTACTGTCCACAAGTGCACAACTGACACACAGTCTGAGCCTGTTTACAGTATTTTCTCCTTTTATGAAACAGGCAAATCCACATTAAAGATGAATTATACATTGTAGGCTACTCAACAGTGCACTTCATCAGCTCTGTGACTAAAAGCATTCATTAAATGAGTCTTAATTAAGCATGTACATTTTTCTATAAATGAGGTTTCATTTTAAGAACATTATCAATCAGAAATACCCCTCTTTCCTTTAAGAAGGAATTTAATCCATCAGATAAATGTGATCTTTGGGGATATTCACTATATGGAACAGATCCACATTTTACAATGTATTACACATGCTGTTTCTAAAGCATAAATGCTCCCCGATGGTCATCTAACATCACAGAGGTATTGAGTGAACATTAGTTTAAGGTTTTATGTCGTCGTCTAAAGGGAGGTACTGTATATCCAAATGAATCGCCTCAAACTGTATTTGATCTGTTGCAGATGTCGGATTTTACAGGTGATTTCTGAGCTCATCTAAGATTAAACATAGAATATCTGCTATTAAATGAAAATAAAACCACCATAAAACAAAACTGTACAGTATAAGCATTAAATATATACAGTAAACTGCACAGTATATCACCAGTGCATGTTTTATTATCCGGTCTATGAACATGATCTGTCTGTTTCATAACAGAATCAGTTTTAAACATGAAAATTCCTCAGATCTTCATAATAATAAAAATTAAACGTTTGTTTTATTAATTAAAGTACTTTGATAGAGAACAAGAACCTAACCATGCATTTAAATCCATTTTCTATCTTCGCTCATCACTGAAATCCCTGATAAGTTTGAGATGAAATAAACTTGTTCCCTCAATTGAATTAATGAGTCAAGTCAACTGAGTAATGATGGCACATCCAAAACTTGTGGAATAAAGTTCACTTAACTTGGTGTTCATATAGAACAAACTTAGTAATTCTGAGTTAAGTCTACTTGCATAAACAGTTATTTAAATATTCTTGTCTTTGCTTAATTTTATTTGAATTGACTCAAATTTACAGGGTGGCAAAAAAAAACAAAAACAAAAAACAGGACCACTATGTTTGATTGCTCATATCTTAAAAATGCATAAAGATGTTTGCACAATTTTTGCCGTACTTCTATGACTTTTTGTAAACAACGAAATTACATCACTGTCTGTGATATCATCGTGAACAGCAACTTGGCAAAAGAGAAGCACCTACAGGGTTTAAGACTTTTTAAGACCTTTTTCGATTCCTGAACAAATCAAATTAATACGGTATCCCCATACCAAAACAAACCAACACAATCTCAAAATAAATCATGTATCACAGACTCTTACTTAAGGCAGGGGCACACATTCAAAATGGCCTTAACATTGCTTATCAGTAAAACAGGGTAGGATATATGCAAGTTTAAAATACTCCAGACATGTTTTCCACATATATATCACATTAAAATCGGTTTATGTGCCATTACATAAATAAATACAAATTAGAGGTTGACCGATATTGGATTGTGTCGATAATATGTTGAAAGAATTGGTAGCCTATTTTACATGTTCTTAGTCTTTCCTTCCTGCAATGGGGAGGGCCAGACAGAGGCTACAAGAGTCCAAATTTAATTCAATTCCAGATGCACTTTATTCATAGCATTGAACTTTTAACTTTAAAGGCACTTTAACTGTGAAATACACTGGGGACTCTTATTTTGAAATATTTGCCCTTCACTGCTTCGAGCTCATTCAAACAGAAAAAGAAAATGTGCACTCCTACATTAATCTACAATGTATTACAATATAAATAATTAAAAATAAACATTAGGTCATATCACGATTCCTGTCTTTCCACTCCCAAATTTAAGACCTCTTTAAATAAAAATTAAGACTTTCTATGACCTTAAATTTTGGAAAACTGAATTTAAGACATTTTAAGACATTTTAAGGATCTGTGGGAACCCTGAACTAAGTTTGCTGCCATTGAAAACTTACTAACTTTATTTGTAGCAAGTTGTTGTGCATGATGACATCACAGTGATGTAATTTTGTTGTTTACAAAAAGTCATACAAGTATGCCAAAAATCATGCAAACGCCTCTCTATGCATTGTTTAAGATAATTTTTAAATCAAACATAGTGGGCCCCATTTTTATTTTTATTTTTTGCCCACCCTGTAGGTCATACAATAGCACAGCTTAAATAAAGAAGATCATAACCGATTATAGGTGAATAATTAAAGAAACGTATTTCTCCACTGAAATGCATATATGCTTGTACTTCAGTTGCACAAGGAGAACTGAGATAGTGTGAACAGTGTCCAATTTGACCAAAGCAGACACAGATCTGATGACATCACACCAAACAACTATTTGCAACAGAACAACAGAAATAATACTACAAAAGAGCTAAAACCTTTTGCTGTAATAACTATATAATGCCCCCATATGTTCTCTTTGACCAAGGAAACATAATTAAATCATTTAAATGCAATGGGCCTCAACTTCGTACTCAATAGTTTGAGTTATTTATAGTTAAATATCTAAGTTCCTTGAATTTATTTTTCTTAAACATCCATAGACATCATATTTTGAGTTAGGAGCCCAAATCTGGACATTTCAAGTTCTGTTTAATTGAGACAACTTGATTTGTCCAGCAATGACAACATTAGGGTTTACAGTGTATGTAGTGCTATGACCTGCACTTACACAAAGTGTTAATTATCACACAGTTTGTTATTCACATTTTTGTCTTCTGATGAAAGTCTTCTTTTAAATTGAGTCAATATTTCAACTTTCAACTTAAATATTAAGTATTAAATAAAATATTTTCAACTTAAAGTTCTGCTGCTCATTGTCTTTATTGTCTGTGCAGATGCAAGTTGTAATATGATGTTTATGTTGTTAATATATTGATTAATGTCACTTATATAGTGTTTGAGTGAGGTAATTAACCCGTTAGTAAAGTTCATTGAACAGCTGTTCAGCAGGAAATACACAACGTACTATGACTGGATTATTTATGTACATATTTATTTATTTTTTATATATATTTTTCTTTTAAACTAAATAAGTAAGGGATAATGTACATTCAGCTATTTATTTATTTTCCAATAACAACCGGCTGACTGTACATTATTTGGTTAGTAGCCATGTAATAAATGGGATAAATACATAAATGGACATTTAATATTGATTTGAGTTGAAATGATGTCATTCTGTGACAAGCAATAAATCACTGAACAGCTGAAATGCACCTCGAGTTTGCGACAGAGTTCTGTTGGAGTTTATTTTTTAAATAATGAACGTCTGTATTATTCAGCTTATTACAAGACTACTTGCCAAATAAATAAATAAATGCATATGAAACATTGATTTGAGTTTAAATTATTTTATTAGCTTACTTGTAGAGAACACACAGTGGTCTGATATGTGGATGTGCGGTTGTTACTCATAAAAATCAGACCACTAGATGGCGCCATTGACCAATCAGAATCAAGTATTCCAGAATGCTGTGTAATAAATAAATAAATAATATTGTTTATATTATTTAATATCTCATCATATTTTTGTCAGTAGTATATTTTAATTAAAACCGTTTGATTACCATTGTGATTTTGTCTCGTCTTTGTTATCATCGACAAAATCAAAGAACCTTTCATCAACTAATATTTTTGCCAGTAATTTTATTGATGAGATTAACACTGTTTACATATATGGTATCTTTCATGGGAACAGTTGCTAATTAATGCCTGCTGATGATATTTGAAGACATTCTTGTAACGCATAACTGAGACTGATATCACAGAATCATGAAACTGTAATTGCAGTGGATCTGTGATGCTCATAACTCAAATCTCATGAGATTGAACCTGAACTACAGTGAACACACAACTGAGCTCTCTCTAAAGGGGTCTAAGAGTGTCTGCCTCTGCGTGTGTGTGTGTGTGTGTGTGTGTGTGTGTGTGTGTGTGAATAAGAAGGCAGAACAAGAAGTAATTTGCTGTGCTCCAGTGGTGTGTGAAGGCAGATCGCTCTAATGCTTCTCTCCCGCAGCCAGTAGTTCTGCCGCCCGTGTAAATATACACATTTTAACAGGCACAGAAAGGGCGGCCCATCTATTCTGCAGAAAATATAAGTGTTAGCGAGCGGCTGTGACCTCCAGGGCAATTATTCTTCTGTGGTGTTTAATGGAGGCTGGACAAGGGGCTTCCTGATGGTGTAGAGGAGGAGCGCTGCCAATCACGCGTGGCCAAAGAGCGCTGAGTGTTCGCAAGCTTGTCATGGTGTCATTTCCTTTTCAAAGAGGACACGGAGCGGGCGGCAGGCCTGTGTTTTTCTTGCGATGTCGCGCTCTGCTTTTAGCTGCACTTTTCTCTTCATTTCTCTCTCAAAGTGAAATAAATGTTGGCTCTTATGAAGTCGAGCGGAAAAGTGCCACTGATGGAGCCAAATGCAAATTAGTGCACTTAAAAAAAAGTGTTGCTTAGAGACTAAAAGAACGGCTGAAGTTTGACTGTGAATAGTTTCTGTGTCAGCTCCTGATTACATTTCTGGAAGAACATGTTGTTTGGGAGTTTTGGATTAACATTTAAAATGTGTCCATTTTAAGTGAAAATGTCTATGGCAAAGTCTGAAACTTTGATCTCAATTAAATTTTCTCATCAAATTCTACCAAGAGCAAATGATCTGAGCTATACTATCCACATTCATTGTGTAGTTCAGTACTGGGTAGTAGTTTGGGTGTACTTTGATTACAAAGTAATTTGTTTGATTACAGTTTGATTACAAACTGTAAACAAATTACTTTTAATCCAAAAGTTGTATGATGCACTAAATTTTAATTATTGTAGTGAGATTACAGTTACTGACTTTTGATTAAGTCAATTACTTTTAAAGGAATAGTTCACCCAAAAATGTAAATTTGCTGATAATTTACTCACCCTCAGGCCATCCAAGATGTATCTGAGTTTCTTTCTTCAACAAAACAGAATTTAAGATTTTTAGGATTTCATTTCAGGCCTCCTCCTCTAAACAATGCAAGTGAATGTCCTCCATTTTTGTACGGTCCAAAATGCATATTTAGGGTGCATCAAAATAATCCACACGACTCCAGTCGACAAATAAAGTTCTTCTGAAACCAAATGCTTATTTTTAGAAACAAAACAATACTTATATACTTTTTAACTACAAATGTTCACTTCCGTACACCTGTGACACGAGCTCATGAGAGGGATGAGGTAAGCTCGTTGGTAAGGTCACGCATCACGTGGAGGAGGAGGCAGGAAGCGTGTCATTGTTTACAAGAGAAACTTGTGCCGTTTACAAACTAAAACAATCCAAAACAATTTCAAAACAATATATATATATATATATATATATATATATATATATATATATATATATATATATATATAAATTCCAAATAATAATAATAAAAAAAAAGATGTAAACAATGACGTGCTTCCTGACTCCTCCACGTGATGCGTGACCTTACCAACGAGCTTACGTTTCAATGATGTAATCAGTAAAGTAATCTGTTTATAATTGTTAGTAATTTATAGTGGATTACTTTTTATTTTCCCAAGAGCACCGGGTGGTAATGGATTACATGTACAGTAATCTTCACAAATTAAGTACTTGTTATTAGATTACATTACATTTTAAAATACTCATAATCAGATTACAGTTAGTTTGTATGGATTACGTGATCGCCCTAATTATTATTTTTTTTTAAAGCTACACTATGTATGAATTTTTTTGTTAGAAATGAACAAAATGTCATTAATGATCAAGTACACCAACAATTGGTCTTCCGAACCATGTTTTTGCCTTACCCCGATTCACTATGGTAAGCCTATAAAAATTATTCATATTAAAGAGCTGTCAGGACGGATTTGGCGGGAAACTTTGCATACTTCCGTCAGACATCCGTGTGTGTTTACGTCATGTCTGTAAATAAAGAAAAGAAGGTCTGGAGCTACTATAGGCTCATGTATGTGTGTGGTGATATGTGTGGTAGTTGTTTGAAGCTGAAAGCTTGTAGCCACGACAAATGAGTCAACATTGACCATGGGTCATTCAAAAAGGCAGTCAGTCTAGGGAATCACCCGTTTTTAAAATAAAGAAATAAAAAAAGTCTGCAGGCAAAAATGCAAATCAACAGAGCCCGTAATAATAAAACACGAAACTACATCGGCTTGACCTTTTCAGAGGTGGCGACAACTCTGAGATCTGAAAGGATTTAAAACCGACCCAGAGATGGAGTTTTTCTCGCTTGACAGGTGAGATCATTTCTCTTAGCGCAGTACTTCCTTAGATAGCGTTAGCCACTTTAATGGGCATTTTATTATGGATTGTGGTACTGCAGTGCTTGATTTCATTTTCGAGTAAAGACAATGGAACAAAAATAACTTTATGCTGGTAACAATGCCAATCTATAAACCAGTTACTACCTTAGTCTATTTGTCTGCTAGCTAAGTTATAACAGTTTCCACCGTTTGACTTTATCTGATATGACGCAATCGTTATGTCTAATGTCATCGTTGCATAACTTTTGTAAAGTCAAAACAACAGCGGAAGATACTTACCTGCTATTAAGATCCGTCTTGTTCTTCCTTTCGTTATTTATTTATTGATTTTTTTTAGGGGAGGGGCGAGTTTTGTTGTTGATAGTGATGTTCGCTCTGATATAAGATCACCTGTAACCATGGTTACACCAGTACTCCTCAAACTATCAGATTCATCCGAGCAGAAGAGCAGAGCCAAATCCCGACTCACGGAATTACCAAAACAATGTTCCTCCGCAAGTAACTTGCAGTTTTATGTTTCAACCACTAGCGGGACAAAAGTTACAAAGTGTAGCTTTAAAGGAATATTCTGGGTTTAAAGTTGAGCTCAGTCAACAGCAATTTTGTTGATTACCACAAAAGTAATTTAAACTCGTCCTTCCTTTAAAAAAAAAAGCACAAATGTGTGTTCAGTGAGACACTTACAATGGAAGTCAATGGGGTCAATCCGTAAACATTAAAATACTCACTTTTTCAAAAGTATAGACACAAGACATAAACAATGTGTGTTAACATGATTTTACTGTGATAAAAACTTACTAACCGCATCTGTGTAAAGTTATGCACAATTTTACTACTTCATTGTCATGACAACATAACGCTGTAAACCCTAAAACGACAATAGAAACAACTTTACAGCTCAAATAATTCATGAGTTTTAACAGAAGAAATAATAGAAATGCTTTTATAAAATTATAAGCTTCACATTTCTGCATTTAAACCCTCCAAAAAGAATGAGAGAACTTACCTTTCATATTCCCATGGCATTCAGGAAATTAAAACGAGGTCACTTCCTGCTGAACATGTGATTCGTGGGATATTCTAAATGTTTAATATGGGTGAATGTGTTCAGGTAACAGAGTTGAGTCAATATTATGGGACAAGTCTAAAATGCAATTGTTTTCTCACTAGTAATGAATTACTCATGACCAAATGTGTTTTAAACATAATACAAGTGATGGAGCGACAACATAATGCAAAAAAACCCTTTAAAATTTAATGTTTATTTTTCAGTGAAAGTGTAGTCCCAGAGTGGAGGACATGAGAAAATGCTGTTTTTTAAGCTTTGTAGATGTTTTGTTTATTTTTTTATTTTACATGTATGTTGTCATGAAGGTAATTTACCTTTATTCTAAAATGGGGTTTAAATTTAGATGCACATTAGCAAGTGTTAAAGTCAGTGGGACTCAAATGGCACCGCAATCATGGAATCTCGTGGAATCTCTCCTATGAAAGAGCAACTTCTGAGCGCTTCAGTTTTCTTCTGTCACCTCCTCGTCTCTGCACATGAAGAGCTCACATTAGCCGTCACGTGTATGTCAGCGAGTGCTTTTCTAGTCATTTCATGATGGTTTGATGAGGTTCTTCTTACTTACGATATGAATGAATGTCTGAATGCCGCCTTCACAAGAAACAGACAAACACTGACGAGTTCTGACAGTTTAATGAGCAATTAAAGCTACAACAAAGTGCTCAAGGTATCATAACAGATCACATTCTCACCGCTGTTCTGATATACTGTATATGATATATTGTTACAGCAATCACAGCTGTAAAATAATCGCTGATCTGCTTAAAACTCCATCTTCATTTTGAGTTTAACTTAATATCTGATTTCATCAGTAGTGACTTCATAGAATCAAAAGCACAATATTAAAAATGCAGCTGCACGTACAGTAATAAAGGATGGACACGTTTCATTTGTTTGTGTTAAATGTGCTAATGAATGTTATCTTTGAATGTCTCCAACTGTCTGTCCTTTTCTTATTCTCTTAGTGGATCATTGGACATACTAGAACATTTTTAGCACCATCACAAAATGACATTTATTTCTTGACTTTGTGTTTAATATCATGTTTATCAGCTTCAATCAAACACTTCTTCTGATCACACTCATAACTGACAGCAACCATTTCCCCAATGTACCAGGGTCATTCCTACTGTACTATCATTTATGTCATTTTAAGTCATTTTAGTTGACTTTTTTTCACAGCAGTGAATACGGGGGTGAATTGTAAATCATTTCACTACTTTTGAGTGGATGTTGTCTTTTTTGTCATGTCACTGCAAAACAGGAACGATGCTGCAGACTCTGCAGTTATGGGTTTTGTACCAAAGGGAACATCAACATTTGCATGCATGTTTAATGTTGAATATTTAGCAAGTTTAAAAGTTTGATGTTCATGTGTATCATATATGTCGCTGGTGTCGTCTCATGCTCATTGTTGCTGTGTCATTACCAGCAGTTCAGTTCCTTTACCAGGGGCGTCCTGCAGCAGGGGGCGTTCACACATGCCTCATGATAGCGCCGTCTCTTTAATGCAATTGGCACTGTGTGTCCAACAGTCAATGATTAACATGACAGTCAGCGGTCATGCCCTCTGACCCCTGCACAATGAAGCTTCCTCTCTCTGTGCTGATCTGTCTACACGCTTCAGTTTCACATTTAAATCGAAGCTGACAGGAAACTTTACTAAACACTCTCAGCTGTTTCATTTCAATGATAATTCAGTGCTCTCTTTTAGTTACATTTATCTCATCCAAATGCATTCAGTATCTAATGCTCCTCAAGATCAGCTAAAAATATATTTGTGTATGTTTCAGAGGAAACGCAGTTCAGGTCAAGAGAGGGGTGTGTGTGTGTGTGTGTGTGTGTGTGTGTATTGTGTCATTAAGGGGTCAATCACTGAAGGGGTTCTCCCAGGCAAACCCTCTAGCACTAGCCCAAACCATCAGCTCAAAGCTGGTCTTTTTCCACTCATCTTTTTGAAACCCCTTTAATCTAGAAAAACAATACCTGCTCGTTGTTTTCGCTCCTCATACTCATTTGATTTTTTTTTATTTCCACTGTTCGAAGTCATAACATTTATTGTTAAATGTGTTTCTCTACTCCCTCTAAACATCTCACATTTTCATCCAAATTTGGCTCAGTTGATGTTCCAGACTGATCTCACTGTGAATTTGACAGCAGTAGGCCGAAAGTTCTGCTGCTCAAATCGGTCTGATTTAAACCAAAATTCAAACCACTGCCCCCAGAGGCCGCAGCTGGAAGTGTTGTTGAAGGTATGAGCACGTGCGAGCACCAGTTTCCATGTAAAATGTTCAGGGAGTGGCGCCAAAAGCAAGTTGTTTTAAGTTGAAAATGATGTAAATCAGTCAACAGAAATGCATATTTTATTAACCATACACCCTAACCAAAACCACAACCCTAAACCTTACCATCAGTGGAGAAAATTGTACTTTTTGAGGTAAAATATCTGAACTTTGCTGACCATAATATGAACATAATTACTTACAGGCTCCCACAGGCCTATAACCCGAGTCTCTGAGGTTGCTATCAGTAGCACTAGAGGGAAATTCATGCTTGAACTGATGCAGAAATGTCTGATGGGGTGTGCTGTTTGTCAGTAATTCAGCTGAATGGGGTTGATTTCTGGGTACATGAACTTTCATAAGCAGCATGTCGATTTCCCATGTGATCATGTTGGATGTTCAAGTTCAGACCACATCTCACAAAAGTCTACAAATACTGAGATATGCCCTAATGAATTTCAATTACAAACAGAAGTCAGGCCGCATCTCAGCAGCACATTGTTCTGTTGAAGTGAAACTTGGTAGATATTATTAGACAAATGTTTTAACTTCAGTTAAACTTCAGTTGTGGTATTTGCCTGTAGCAGAAACAACATTTTCCTGATAACTGTGTTTCTCTCTTACAATGATTCACCGCACACCCTTCAGATGTCACAAACACATATATATGAATGTATTTTACAGTTTAAAAGTATTCCACGTAAATATTATTTTAGAAATATGTGCAACCCAAGTAATGTAATTGTAAATGTAAAAGTCAGTAAAATGTAATCGTTCAGGGTAGAAACATAATCTACGCAAGTACGTGAACACAGATGTATTTTGCAATACTGAAATGTCTCAGACCACAAATCATAATACAATGCAAGTAGGCGTTGCATTCTCAACGTTGCCGCAAGGGGAACTCTAGCAGGATTTTTGAGAACTGACCGCTTCTACAGTGAGTTTTTTCTTAAAGTCAACTACTGTCATGGTGGAGCAACAGTTTGAAGAGAATATTTCTGAGCAAGTTAAAGTCAATCTACTTACCAGAATGATAACACATCCAGGTTAATGACACAGACGTTTGAAGGTAACTTAATCGCCCCCTTGAGTACTGAGGTTGTTCCAGCCATGGTACCACAAAAGCGCATGCTAAGCATGTTCAACTGGCACGCGTTGTAGCAAAGTGCTCTCATCTATGTTCACGTACTTGCGTAAAGAATTTTTAAGCCTTTATACTATAGCCAGGTTTGGGGAGTAACGGAATACATGTAATGGGATTACGTATTTAAATGTTAAATGTTTAATGTACTCCACTACAGTTACAATTAAAATAACTGGTAATTAGAATACAGTTACATTCAAAAAGTATTTTGATTACTGAAGAGATTAGTTTGCATTTTATTGTCATTTGTTTCATTTCATATTTAGTCCTTTCAGATGGAAAACATTTATACATATAAATGATGTGATCCAAAGTGCATTTGAACAGCGGTGAAACACTTTCTTATGATGTGTTACATTCATACGAGTAGACAGAGAAGTAAGTTTGAAGTAAGTTTGGAGCAGAAGAAATAGAAATAAACCTTGTGTAAATTGTCAGCTTTACGCTAAGATAAAATGCTATTTCTAGCCATTTTACATGCACGTTACCAGACACGATCATATTTTTAATCAAGAAAATTCACGTCGGATCATAATTTATTTTTTCTAGTAAGATCTTTGATGTTAGGGCAAAAAACATATTCTTGATAATAATTTTTGTATTGTTTTCCTGTAAAAATATCTAAAAATCCTTAAAACAAGATCAATTTGATTTATCTCGTTTTAGAAACAACACTGCATAAGATATTTAGGTTTTTCAGAGAATGTATTTTTAACGTGTATTTTGTCTTACTGTACTGGCAGAGTTTTTATAGTCAAAACAAGTGAAAAAATCAACCAGTGCTGAAGAAGTAATCCAAAGTATTTAGAATACATTACTGACCTTGAGTAATCTAACGGAATACGTTACAAATGACATTTTACAGCATGTATTCTGTAATCTGTAGAGGAATACATTTCAAAAGTAACCCTCCCATCCCTGGCTATAGCTCACGCTATTCTCCACAGCATCCACACACAACTCACCACATGCCCCACTGAGAGCAAGAACCACTAATCGCGACCACGAGGAGGTTACCCCATGTGACTCTACCCTCCCTAGCGACCGGGCCAATTTGGTTGCTTAGGAGACCTGGCTGGAGTCACTCAGCACACCCTGGATTCGAACTCATGACTCCAGGTGTGGTAGTCAGCATCAATACTCGCTGAGATACCCAGGCACTTCTTTATACTACTTCTTGACTAAAAACACTAATTTCAGTAAGTATCACTGATAATGATATACAAACATTACTGAAAAAAAAAAAAAATAAAAAAATATATATATATATATATATCAGCAACGATCTGATTTTTGCAGATAACCAACAGTTCCAAAAAGCTGCTATCGGCACTGATATCGGTCAAGCTCTACTCTGATTCATGCTCACCATTGTTTATGTGAACGCAATTGTTTTACCTAACACTGATGATCTCCAAAACACTTTCCACTTCTTTCATTTGTATCTCGTGACCCATATCTCACTGTCTCTTTAACGATTCTCAGAGTTTCTTCTTTTTAATTTTGCATTGTGTTCCTGTTGAAAACTCATTCTTTCTTCCTGTATCTGAAAATAAAAGTGGATCACAGCCTCCTCACGCTGCCACTGTAATCCAGGAGGAAACAACGCCTATTTATCAGTGCAAAAACACAGACGCACAAAGTCTTTTTAGTGTCTGAACAAATACAGTGTAAGCAGCTTAATGTTAAAGCTTCATCATTTGTTTGGGTTGGTTGTTTAGGTTAGTATTTGTTATGTGGATATTTAATCCAGGAAAAGTAAATTTGTTTGGATTCTTAAAGGATTAATGAAGCATTTCTTCATATCAAAAATATATGTGTGATACAGTGTATTTTCCTTTTTAGTTTATTTCAGTGACAATGTAGGCGACAGAATTTACAAAGCAGCCTGTTTATGTCTCATTGAGGCAGCTGAACTAAAGCTTTCACAGGAAACGTCTGCACGTGTGAACGCAGCTCGTATCATCAGTCTGAACTCAAATGCTGTGCAGTCAGCAGAGGTGAAAGCTCATGGTGTTTGTGTTGTAGTTCACAATGAGAGCGCCGCGTGCCGCTTCTGTCTGCAGCTGATACGGGCGAGGAGGAAACGACACGAGCGCTATCACAGGCCGCTCTTATCTGCACTAATTCCTTCAAGGTTCCATAACAGTAATTAGCATGTTCTCCCTCTTCTGTGAAATCCACAAAGAAACTGAAGAGAGGAAACTGAACTCAGGAAAGAGAAAGATTGCATGTTCTTTTGATGATGTCATATCTCAATCAAAAACCTGTTGAGTGCGGCACATGCTAATGGCTTCATTCTCTGACTCGCTTTTTCTTGCAGTGTGTGTGTGTGTGTGTGTGTGTGTGTGTGTGTGTGTGTGTGTGTGTGTGTAAAGGAAAGAAATCAAGCCAGAGAACATAACATTACATCAGCACCTTCTCAGATTTTTAATTGAAATCTGGATTACTAATGGTATTTTATAATCACTGAAAACATGTTCCTCACACTGCCTTTGAAACAGATTAAACAATTCTTATGAGAAGTTAAAAATAAATAGGTGTGAACAGAAAAACAATGAAGTTCCTTCAGCAATTCTGGAAATAAAAATCCCTTTCATTTTCTCTACAGATACATTTTTAGACCTATCATGAGCTCTGTGCTTAATGAGAGATTATGATATTTGCCTCTGAATAAGCTACGAGTGGAGTGATTTTCACATCATTTTTGAAAAATCATGCTTCATTGTTAAATTCTCTGTGGAAAATCTACATTTCCCATAATCCTAAAGAGAGATCTACCAATCAGAGCATCTTCCTCCATTGATGGCTATTGACCCTTCGCTAAGCCCCGCCTTAAAAGTGCTTCTGACCAATACTGTCTTAGCAACTGTTGCCCAGTGCCATTACTCTGACATGCGTTTGCTATTTTCCAATGAGAGTCTATGGGAGTAAAGTGTGTTTGAGTACTTTTAAGCGGGATTTTATCAAAATAATCAAAAACAATGTAAAACATGTTCTTGCCGGGTCATTTGTAATAGTGACACGAGTTACCCAGAGAGGACACACGCAGAGTTTTTCTATCTTTTTTTAAATAATCTTTAAATAAATCTGGAGAAGAGCATGTTATGGATTAAACTGTGTCAGTCCTCATTCCCAAATGAACATATAACATCTGCAACGACACCTACATTTGCTCCAAGATAAATGAAAGCTAATAACTGAACGTTAATTCATGTATGTATTGATTCATGTATTGAACAGTTCACTGCATCAAAATGAATGTGTTATGTGACATTATAAACAGCTCTATTCCCTTATGCTAATGTTATTAGATGTGTAATCAGTATTAAATTATGTTTTTCTCTTTTCTCTGATTCACAGTCTCCACAGTTTTTAATCAAATGACTGTGTAATTTAACAATTTCTTTGACAAAAAACTTCAGATGAATATGCATTAATGTCACTCTTCATACCAGCCCATGTAAAATATTATCCATTCCGTTTATGAGAATATTTTGTCAAAAACCGTGTCGTTCACAGCAGTCTCCCATTCATTCCAGTGGGGAGTTCTGTAGAGCTTGTCAGAGCGAGCAACAGTAACTAAGGGGGGGCGGAGCTTAGCGAAGGGTTTTTTGGAAGCCACATATAAATCATAAATATTTAATTATATTATAGTGCATGGTTTATCAGTCACTTTTTTGAGGGCTCTTAAAAGTGTAGAAGGTAAAAAATAAATAAATCTGGATGTGGAACTCAGGGTTAGGGTTAGGTCGGGTTGGGTTAAAGGTGGCGCTGAGGAGGGTTTCAGAGAGAAAACTCAAAGAATACTGCAGTCAGGCTTGCATGCAAACAACTGAGGCAATTTAAATGTTAGACAAAGAGAGAGTACACAAGTTGTAGAGGTCGACCGACAGTGGATTACCGATAACTAAGGTGGTGGAAAGGCCGACAACCGATTAATCAGCCAATAGATTTTAAAATTGATTTATAGAATATATATATATACTCTTATTTTGAAATTATGAAAAATTATTGGCAACTATCAGCATAGATTTTTGCCGATAATGAAGTGCCAAAAAGCAACTATCGGCACCAATGAACCAGTAAAACCGATATCGGTAAAATCGGTCTACCTGTAGCAAGTTGGTTGGTTAACAGATTACATATCAAAGGGCCTCTCAGCTTGTGCCATATAGAGTTTTATGACATAACTTAGAATCATATTTCATATTTAACAATAAACTACAGTATATTGTTATTATACTTATAATAAATGGGTTATAGTTTTATATCTTACTGTAGTTTATGACTTCATTACACCATTTGTGCTCAAGTGGATGAGTAGTTCATCTTATTAAATACAATGATTATTTAATTACTTATTTTTAAACAATTCACAGTTGTAATTTATCAAACTACACAATGATGACTCTAAGACATTATAGATATTACAGTTTTATCTTCTGTTAATGAAAAGTGCTATACAAATAAAAATGACTTGACTTAAGAATTTAAACACACAGTCTTGTACCTTTATCAATTTTGTCCCATTTTCACATTCTTTTTTGCTTCAAGTCAAAGTTTGTAATGTGATTCATCTTGGAGCTGGTTGGTTTGGTTCATAACAGATTACATGTTATCTGGATTACATTATCAGATAATAAAAATCAAGCACTTGTAATTGAATTGCATTATATATTAAAATGTGTGTAATCAGTTTACAGATACTTTAATGGATTAAATGATTACATACCTCTACTACATATCTAGAAACATTGACTCATTGTTTATTTCAAAGCCGAATAAAATGTCCTAAATAACAACAACTCTCTTACAATTAAAAATACATAGTCTTAGTTTTTTTCCCTTTTGTTTTCCCTTTTTAAGTGCCTTTAGTTTTACTCAGGGACTGACAAATAGTTACTGTTGGATTTGTTTTTCAAACAATGAAAGGAGTGTTAATGGGAACTTAATACATTTACAATTAATGATTAGATTTAGTAACATGCAAAAAGTAAGTCAAAGTGATCCACTACAGGGGAAGAGCTGCAAACTTCGGCCAAACATTTGCGGCGAATCACAAGCTCATTTGCATGTGAAAATAATGAGTTGCAAATTTGCAACAAATTTGTGGCTAGTTTGCCAGAAATGTTTTTGTAAGTACTGGATTACATTTCAGAAGTAATCTTTCCTTGGAACTCTTGAGCTTAGAACTTCTTAATGAATATTTTTGTGAAATCCCTATGGAGAAAATGAATGGTTATCATGTGATATTTTTTATGAAGTCACCTCTTTAGTTTATGATGTCTAGCTGTAGTTGTTCTCTCTGTCCATGAAGATGTTTACATCCATACTGTAAAACTGCCAAATAAACCTCAAACTATGATTGTGTGTGTGTGTGTGTCACCATAAGCTGAGAACACAGTTACATTCTGATAGTCGAGGGTCCGAGCGTCTCCCACTGGGCTCCGGGACATTTTAATTGGCCCACATCCGAACTGTAATTTTTTTAATTGCTTTGAGACGCTGAGCTCTCTTAAAGAAATCAATGTAGATGTAATAATATCTGTAATTGTGTGGCAAGCTCCAGGGACGCCGCACAAGCCCTGAATCAATGCAGGAAAATGTGATGGGGAATTCTCTCTTCTCTCTCTTTAATGACAGCGATACGACAACTGAGAAGAAACTTTTGTCACAGAGCTGCTTAAATGAGCTGAAAACTGTTGAGTACTGAACACTGGAGAACCTGCAGTTTCATGAAGCATCCAGTCACGAAAACAGAAAATATCAGTCTGTTATGTTGTCTTTTTAAGTCGAGTCCCCCATTCGTTAATAGATCTGAATGTCCGAGCTGTAAAGTTACTAATGACACAGCTGGAGTTGTATGCGATTATCAAGATCTCATCATCACTGCATGAAAGCAGGCGGCTCTAGCTGCAGGTGCCAGTGGTGATATTTGTAGTGTGTCGTCCAGAGGTCCCTAGAGACGTGTGTCAGGAGTCAGGGGTAAAAGTTCACAGGTATTAGCCTCTCTGGGTCGACATGGCCTTTGACTAATTACTGCATTAAACCTCGTGCCAATACTCTGTGCCCGGGTGGCGTAACTCGAGCATGTTGTGAGGAACCTTTGAGTGTCCCACGGATAAAATGCCGGTTCAAGTGTGCAACGCTTCAGCTTGACATTGACTTTGGTTCACGTGTTTGAAGAGGTCATCGCAGAGGTTTATATACAACGTATGACACATGCACCATAACATCAATATGCAGGGTATATTTACAAAAACTAACAAATGTGTTGTTAACATGAAATATTTTTGGAAAGTTGACATGTCCTGTGGTGTGTCATGCTATAATCCATCTAGAACTATTTTAAACAGAATTTTACAAATTCTTTGTTATTATTGTATATGCAGCTTTTATGAGCTCATATAAAATTAGAGACTACATTAAATAATGCACGTTTACAAAAGTCATCTGTCACACTGCACAACCATTTAAAATGAACCAGTGAAAGCAAAAAAGGTTGATTAAAATGTTGAAAATACCTTTTCTCATATATATGCATCTAAAATTTGACATTGATTTTAAAATCATAAATGAGCAGATATGCATCATGCACATTGTTTGGTTGTTCATTGTTTATGGCTAATCAATAGTTTAGATTTACATTGAGCTTTTTGATACAGTTTTGGTCGTTCTGGTCTCGTCACCTCCCCACTGAGACAGGCATATATTTATTTATCCGTGTGTGTTTTTATGCTGTATTATCAATTATCAGCGTAATGGATCATCACTCATCATGGCTTCAGTTCATTAATGTTGTGTACCGTCGGTGTTTGAGAGTCAACGCTTTTCTATTTCCACGCCAACAATAAATCTCCACCTCTTTTGCTCTGAAATTAATTAATGTTTATATTTGAGAGTGTTAATATTGTCTGGTGTTTCCGAGACATTGTAATTCCTCGGTGAAAAATTCACGATTACCATAAAACGTATGAATTATAATTATGGAGCAATGTAATGTCAATGGCTCCCTGATTAATCCCTGAGAACAGAGCCAAATGGTGTATGCAGTCGCTCACTAATTGATAAGCAATTTCATTTATTCTTAATTACTGGGAGGCCCATTTTCTGGCGTTCATGATTATACATCCAAATGCACTTATCCAGTCTGGGCTGATGCAGTTACTGTATAACTGTATTGACTCGCACGTGACACAAGCGCTAACAGACGCTCACTAGAAAGTTTGTGAAAACCAACATCATCATCTGCGGTGTGTTTCCCACTTCTCTACGATACAGGAGTCGCTTGGTCATCGTTCATTTCGAAGGTCCCATTGCGCAGGTGCAGTGTAAATCTCATCACTGCAAATGTCGTCAATAATCATGAAGATGAGACAAAAAAGTTGTTTCATGATGATAATGAAATGGTTTTAATTTAAACATGTTGTTGACAAAAAAATTACACCAAAAAATAAAAAATAAAATCTAGAAGTTATTGCTGAAAATAATCCAGTCTTAGTATGCTGTGTATTTCCCCGCTGCCCTTACAAAAAATCTAGAGTTGCCGCAAAATTGCCTCAAACTTGCCGCATGTTCGCCACATATTATTTTCACATGCAAACGAGATCATTATTTGCTGCAGATGTTTGCTAGAAGTTTGCAGCTCTTCAACAATGAACTTTACTAACGGGTTAATTACCTCACTCAAACATTAATGTGACATTAATCAATATATTAACAACATAAACATCATATTACAACTTACATCTGCACAGACAATAAAGACAATGAACAGCAGAACTTTAAATGACGCACACATCACAATGTGTAACTTGTGTTGTGAATAAGCCGTTTCCTTAAAAACACGCTACACGTAACACAGTATCCTAAACTGTCTAGATGTGAGGAATTCACAACAGAGTCACTTCTAAAAGTACTTTTTGTCATTTTGCACTTTATCATCAATTAAAATGTTATTTTTGTTGACTAAAATTGTGCCAAAAATGCTATTTTGGACTCAAATCGAAGAATAATATAAAAATAAAAATACGGTGTAAAAATGAACACTGCGCAGGTGCGTATTCGAGAGAGCGCATCAGTCGTCTTACCTCACTGAGGCTCTTTGTGTCAAAACAGGCCGATGAAAGCTCAACACTGTTCCAGAAGCTTCTCTGCTGATTGTGTGAGAGCTGAATTCTTCATTTGGTCACACCGCTGCTCCTGAATGGTCACCTTTGAGCAGATTAACCCTTCCATTAAAAACGCCTGAGCGGGGTCACTCCATTGCCTGCCTTTGATCTACCAGCTATGGAGAAATTATTAGCAATTTCTAAGCCCTGGCATGTGATTTGTTTTTGTAAATTTGTAGAAATTATTTCTAATCCTATTATGTGTCCCGGGGGCGAAGACGCATTAAGTGTACGAGGCTTTTGTGATGTAGGCGGTGAATGAACTCTGGGAATAGACCTCTCAGCACTGGCAGGTAAATCACACTTTGCCTCTACCCTCGAGTGAATATTGGGAATTTTCGGGGAATAATCGCGGTGCTACAAGCGTACGTGTGGGCATTCGTTTCTTGGCTGTGAACAACACATAACCAGAGGAGGAGAAATAATTTGCGATTAATCTCCCTTTCAGGACTCAGGACTTACAGAACAAAAGTCAGCGCTTCAGTGTAAATCTCGTCTGACAACGCGTAGCAGCCCGTGCTATTTTAGGCCCTTTGTGGTGCCAATCTTGCATCACTCCGGTGACATTTCTCCAAAGAAAAAGTAGATTTCCTGGAGACTCTGCCCTTTGAAACATCCACAGTGTGTTCTGCCTCATTTAGGGTCCTTCAGTGCAAGCGTCTCGACACGCCACCAAATGAAGAATCACAGTTTAGCATAAGCACATCAGAAAATCAACTAAAATGAGGTCTTCTGCAAATCATGTGATTTAAATTCACATTAAAAGAGAAAGGGCATTTTTAACATTTAAAACAAGATGCAAGTTAATATTTCTGATAGTGGATCTAATCGTGTAATTTAAATGAACGACTCTATAAACTCAATATTTTTCATGTGAGGGAATATTTTTCTCTGTTATTGGTGAGTAATAGAAGAGTTCTTGGTTCAATTAGTATGCGTTCATTATGAATCTCATGCGATCGGATTGTCAAGTCAGTTCTCGTGTATTCGAGCGGTCGGATCGCTGCCTCAAAATCGTGGCATGTGCAAGTGTGTGTGTGTGTGTGTGTTTCCTGCAGCAGCAGCAAGAGTGGCTCTTGCAGTTGGCAAAGACGGAACATCACATTAATTTGCCACAGAGGATTTGAATATCACGCCATGTCATTATTCAGCGAAATGAAAAGAGGGGGGAAAGTCGCCCTAAATAACACACTTCTAATTGGCTGTGTTTTGTGGTTAATTTCCATAAAAAGGCTGCGAGCAGCGCACCTCTCTCTGGCAGGGTTTGAAGCTCTGGCTCTTCTCGGCATTAATCAGGGAAATACTCGTCTCGCAGGGCAGCGGGTCACTCTGTTAAATAGGGAGGGACTGACACTATATCCTCTCCAGAGCACTGTAATTGTATAGGTGTAAATTACCATTAGAAACAGTCGGCTTGAAGATGGTCAAGTTTGCAGAAGTAGTGTGCTTTGCAACAGGGTTCGCTGCATGAGAGTTTTTAAAAATGAAAACATGGTGTTAATTTGAATGATTTATGATTAAACTTATAAGTTTCAATGTCAGTGAGTAAAACACAAAAATACACTTCCACTGCAGTGTTAAAGCTGTTTTTGAATTCCTTCACTTGGTGTATTATGTCTTTCAGCTGCTGGTCAGCAGTGATTTTTCTCTTTGTGACAGGGGGCATTCATAGGCGTTAGAGCCGCTACTGTACTGCCACTGTGGTGGAGCCCGTAATGCACCGTGCACTGTCCTGCTGCTGTGATTTTACGCCTGTCAGTTAGTTGCGGGATTCGAGGGCTGCTGAATAAAGGTGGTCTGAACAGAACGGCCCCCGCACTCTGAGCTCTGCGCATTAGTGGATTAAATTGGGTTGTGCGGACACAAACTAGCGGTTAGTATCTCAGCTTTATTACTTATGTTTTTAAAACCTCCTCTGAGACAGAAGATACTTTAGATGATAACGCTTGAATTATTTCATACACCGGGTTTAACATTATAAGAACATAATGGCATTAAAGCCCCATTTCTAAGAATAATTTTAACAAGAAGCATTCAGTCCAGAGGCGGTAAAATAAACAGTAGATATTTTCAGTCTAGTCATCACATATAAAATTACACAACAATGTCACAATTTTAACATAATCTGTTGAATTGATATTCAATTAATGGTTGAAAGAAGATGTTCCATTTTTATCTCCTAATTACTGAAACATTTATCCACAATCTTCACTTTCACTTTCAGATGTGAAAGTGAAACTAAACAGGCACCACGTGTGAAAAAATGATAATAAATAGAAGCATTTTCATAGGTGGACTTAAACTTTTTAAACACAGCTTATGTTATGCTTACAAAACAAACATATTTTATTAACCATTCCCCCTAACCCGAACCCCAACCATAAACCAGTGAAATAAAATGTAGATTTTAGAGAGACAATGCAACCTCCGCATCACGCTCGTCATTGATAATGTTAACATGATTGTTTCCTGGTTTCCATGGGAGCACAACTTGTTACTGGAGCGACACGCTATCAGTAGCGCCACAGGGAATGGTGCAAAAATGTCTGATGGGAGATGGTGCTTGTCAGTAACTCTGCAGAATGGGGTCGATTTCTGGGAACATTAACATTCAGAAGCAACATGTTGATTTCCCATGTGATCATGTTTTACACCATTCAAGTCAATTCCTCATGGATAAAATAATGTTCCACCCTAGCGCAGTTCACCTGCATTGTGAAGTACTGCAGGTTCAAGCATTCACGCAATTCCAAACATTAGTAACCGCTATAAAGTTATTGTACAAATCTACAAACGTGGAACAGTAGAGATTGACAGCAGTTCACAAGAAGCGAAACTCGTAACTGTCAAACAAACATTGCACTTCCCGTTTCATAATAAAAGCTCCTGGTGAAGGTGAAAAACACGACTGCATGCAGTGTCAAAATAAAGTAAATAAGACAGAAGTATACTAATTTATGTTTAACAAATCTTATCCTGAAAATAATAATTCAGTATTATATTATAATAATAAACTTGACTGGGTTCCACAGTAATAATTTAGTAAGATGCAATATTCATCTGGTTTCCAGTAAATAAGTGTCGTTTTTGCACACCTTGTTTATTCACAAAGAAAAATGTTTTAGGAAAAAGATGAAGGTAAATAAGATTTGTATTAAGCATCCATATATGATTGTATGTTAAATATAAGTACAAACGTGCAAATCAATGAAATTGATTTCATTTTACTCTTCCTTGTGTTGATTTAGTGAAAATCTGTAGGAAACCTGCCTTCGTTTTTAAATAGATTTTTATTTAATGCCTTTGAAATATTAATTCTACATGGCTGCAATGGCTGTTTAGATGAAATGATGGTTCATCTGACTGAAAAAAACAAAAAAAAACACACACACACACACACACACACACACACACACACACACACACACACACACAAAAACACTTTAATTCTATTTCAGATCAAAAACATAATTATCGAGATATATATATCGAATATCGTCAATTTGCTGAAAAATATTGAGATATAATTTCTGAAGCCATATTGCCCAGCCCTAGTTTAAATTATTACATTTTATTATGCTGTTATCTCTTACATTTTCCAGATGATTCCTTCATAAGAGGGATGTTTAACTCTGGCTTTAGAGTCCTCATCTCTACAGGTTTTTTGGTCTTGTACTTATTTAAATTAAAAAAAGAAATCACAATTGAGCCCATTTCTCAAGGCCCTCCCCCTTCACTGCTCAACAGCTGTAACTCCGCCTTCATTTTCAGCGGTGGGAGCACACGGCTAATTTACGAGTGCAAGCAATGCCAACTCGCTCTCTGAGGAATGGCAATTTTAACACCTCCAAACGCTTTAATGCATCCCAGCTGAGTTTAATTATAAAAGCATGCTGCTCACACACTCACTCAGTCTGGATACCTGCCGCAAGCTTCTAGTACACACTCGATGTGAATCGCTGCATCCTGTGAAGAAATCAATACGACTGTAAAGGATAATATCACAGAATCTAGACGCCCTCTGCCCTCGCTCGCTCTTCCCAGACGGAAACGTGTGTGTGTGTGTGTGTGTGTGTGTGGCATTTGCCTCACGATGTACGCTCAGGCTGTGTCTAGTGTGGGAATTCGTGGCATTGCTTTGTTTGCCATTGCTACGCATTCTCTCGTCTTGTCTGACGGTTGGCATGGGCGTATATTGCCTTATTGTCTTGGTAATGTGTGCTCATGCCATTCAGGTGTTTGTGTCTTGTAAGAGCACATGGCTTTGTTTTGTTTCTGTGTTACCATGTGTCTCTCAGTCTTGCGTTATACCCCACCTCCTTATTTGCCCATTATTAGTTAATTATTTTGTTACACCTGCCCTGCCCATTAACCTGTTTGATTTCCTTCCCTATTTTAGTCTCCTCCGTGTGTGCTGTCCGGTGCCAGTTCGTCTTGTGCTTGTTTGGTGTCCATGTCAGTGTTGTGTTCTTCTCTGTTCCTGTCGGTTCCGGTCGGTCCTGTGTTTTGCCTCATTATCTAGTCCAGTCTGTTTTTGTCATTACCACCCAGTACCTGGTTTTACCCCTTCAGGATATTTTTTGTTTTGCCTTTGTTTATTTTTGTATTAATAAATCCTTTTTGTTTTTACTCTGCATTTGGGTCCTGCCTCTGATTGTGACATGTAGAGCTTGGACGTCTCATTCATTTTAGGGAAATGGTTTGTTAAAATAGTTGAAAAAGTTTATTCATTTAATCTGTTCAATTCTCTCACCCTAATCACAATCCTTATTATTTTTGTTGCATAAATACTGCTCTCATTCTGAAAAAGAATTTCATCTGATAGTTATACAGTATAATGGTAAAACTTTACATTAAGGTTCCCTTTGTTAAGGGTTATTTAGGCGGTTCATTAATGACTAATATCACAATTACCAATGCATTATAAATCATTTATATGCAGTTATAACATCATGAACAAAAAGGGTGACTTTCATGCAATACCTGCCAAATAGTGAACCAATTTAATCTCGCATGTTATAAATGCTTAAGAAAGATTCATACTTATTTTAATGAAAACTAGATTGATAAAGTTTGTAGACAAACTTTGATGTTGGCTTGTAAAAGCCTTGTTTGAAAGTTAAAACTAGTATTAATAAAAAAATTAAAAAAATGTTCTCCCCTTTTTCTCCCCAATTTGGAATGCCCAATTCCTAATGCGCTCTACATCCTCATAATGGTGTAGTGATTCGCCTCTATCCGGAGGGCGGAGGACGAATCTCAGTTGCCTCCGTGTCTGAGACAGTCAATCCGCGCATCTTTTCATGTGGCTTGTTGAGCGCGTTACCGCGGAGACATAGCGCATGTGGAGGCTTCACGCCATTCTCCGCGGCATCCACTCACATCTCACCACATGCCCCACCGAGAGCAAATCACATTATAGTGACCACGAGGAGGTTACCCGATGTGACTCTACCCTCCCTAGCAACCGGGCCAATTTGGTTACTTAGGAAACCTGGCTGGAGTCACTCAGCACGCCCTGGATTCAAACTCATGACTCCAGGGGTGGTAGTCAGCGTCTTTACTTGCTGAGCAACCCAGGCCCCCCGTTAAAACTAGTTTTTCAAAAAGTTTGAAGTTTATACAGACATTAAAGTAAAAATAAAAAACAGCTAGCTAGATAAACAGACAGACAAACAGATAGATGCTAGGCATTGCTAACATGTTTTAGCATGTCACTAGGTATTGCTAGCATGTTGCTAGCATGTTTTGGCATGTAGCTAGGTGTTGCTAGCATGTTGCTAGCATGTTTTCGCATGTAGCTAGGTGTTGCTAGCAGGTTGCTTGGCATTATTAGCATATTTTAAAATGCAGCTAGACATTGCTAGCATGCTTCTAGCATTTTTAGCATGTAGCTAGGCTTTCCTAGCATGTGTGTTTCTAGCATGTAGCTAGGTATTTCTAACATATTTTAACATGTAGCAGGCATGTAGCTAGGTGTTTCTAGCATGATCTAACATGTTTTAGCGTGTTGCTAAAATGTAGCTAGGCGTTTCTAGCACGATCTAACATATTTTAACCTGTTCCTAGCATGTAGTTAGATGTTTCTAGCATACTAATGTTCGTTAGTCACTAAGACAGTAAATGGCTCATGGGTAACTCAATAAACATGCCATTGTTGTCCATCTTGCATTATGGTACATTTTTTTGAGGTTGCTAAATAAGCTTGTAAATCCACCTTACATTAAGACGTATTTTAAGGTATATATATTGTTACTTAATTCATAAATGATCCATAAAATAAAGGGAAATAAAGAGAATATATATTTTTTGATAAATGAGAAAAATCAAAGTTACAGGTATACATTATTGCTTTGGATGAGCATGAACATATTAAAGGTGTTTGGTTGAGACAATCCAACCTTGATATGTCACCACTGTGAGTTGCGGCATTCTTTAGTCATCAACTCGACTGGCAAAGTGACATGAGTCAAAAACATTGCAGTAATGAATATAAATACAACAATTTTAATTTGTGTATAATAGTCTATTTTTGCTGGATCACAACATAAATCATGAATTTTGTCATTTCATGGGTTTTACAAAATAATTATGAATAAATATCATTATTAAGCATATATAACATTTGAGTTTAAACTGGCTCGCTATATGGCATGAGTCACCCTATTTTTTTTATGTTGTTATAACAACATATCAGTGATTTATAATGCATTTGTACATGAGTTATTAGTCATTAATGAACTTTACATAACTTTTCCCTCTTTTGAGGGTTTATAAAGTTTTTCCATTATATTTTATATGTAGTATATAAGCTGAAGTGTGTAACTTTTCCAGTGTTAAAACACTTTCTCCTATCCCAGCTTATTGTGCAGATACAACTAAAAGTAAGCCATTCTTAGGTTCATTTTTTCGAATACTGTATATTCTTCTGTTTATTTTGAGTGACCCGTCCATCCTGACACAACAACATTGGCTCGACCAGTGGCATGGGTTGGGGGCGGAACTATCTGTTTGAAAACCAATAGAAGACAGGGGGTGTATTCAG